>NW_027331927.1:2179266-2348407 GCF_048418815.1 Hemitrygon akajei | reverse complement strand
CATATTTATGTGTAACACTTGTGTTAGTTTACGTCGGTCGGGTGGTTTTAATAACATAATTCACATCATTAATTTGAGAGACTATTTCATACAGTCTGTTGAATTTCGCCTGAGGTGGATTCGTCAACATTGGAAATAGGCAAGCACCTTATTCCCCACCTGGTATTTTCTTTCGCAAGCCCACTTATCAAACCAACACTTAATTTTGTTTTGAGAAATCTTTTAAGTTTGTCTTGCTAGAGTACAGGCCTGGTGTAGTTTATTTTTGAACTTCAAAACATAGTCTAACAAGTTAACATGTACATCCCCATCAATCCACTGTCCCTTTAACAAGGTCAAAGGTCACCTCACTCTGTGACCAAATACAAGTTCAAGCGGACTAAAGCCCAGTGATTCCTATACCAACTCTCTTACTGTGAACAAAAGCAAATATATTCCTTCATCCCAGTCTTTTCCATTTTCAACACTGTCTTTTATTGGCGTGTGCGTGCGTGCGTCCGATGATGTCTTTTTCAAGCCTTTACAACGCAGAGAGAGAGAGAAACTGTGTGGAACACATTATGTCTTAGTCATTGTTTTGAGGGTAGAATGAAATATTTCTAGAACCCATGATGGAATGCGGATTATGTAATTTGTTTAGCTCCCAGTTCATAAACTACCTGCTGGAATAATCCAGATGTAAAATTACTTCCTTGATCAGATTGGATTTCTTTAGGCAAACCAAATCAAGTAAAAAAAGTTGGTAACAGCCTTCGCCAGAGTTTTAACTTTAATATTTCTGAGAGGTATTGCCTCTGGGAATCTGGATGCAGTACACATAATAGTTAGCAAATACTGATGGCCAGCTTTAGCCTTTGGCAATGGGCAAGCTCAATCCACGATAACTTTAGAAAAGTGTTCACTGAATGCAGGTATAGACCACGGTGGGCCCTCCTATCAAACTGACACTGACTTGACAAGTGTGACAGGTTCTGCAAAAGGTCACAACATATTTCCCCAAATTAGGCATGTAGAAGTATTTCGTAATCCTGTTTACAGTTTTATTCACTCCAAAATGTTGACCTAAGGGCATACTGTGGGCCAAAGTTTAAATTTCAGCCCTATAAACTTTAGGAACTACAACTTGGTGAACAATTGCCCATTCCTCACTCACTGGTATAGCAGGTGGCCTCCGCTTCCTCATTAACACTCCATCCTTGAGATAATACCCTACTGGCAATTTCTTAATCTCATCATCTGAGAGAGCTGTTTCTTTCAAAGCTTCACTCTCAGGGTCTCGGTTCTGTTCTGCTATAAACTCCTTCCTAAACAGGGATAAATCTTTCTCATCAGACTTACTACCTGAATCCTGTTGAAACAATGAAGGCAGAGAAGTCCCTGACAAGTCATCATAACCTGAATCCTGATTTTGGCCATCATGGGTTTCAGAATCATGCTGCACAGAACCGTCTGCGTCGGCAGACTTTTTAGCCATACTTCGAGTTACTGCACAGGAAGGATAAATGTTAAAATCCATCTGTGGGTCGTCAGTGGTTGGTTTATTTGTCAACTACACTGCAGGAACAACTTTACCATCTGCCAGGTCATTCCCTAACAGCCAAGTAACATCTTCCACCGGTAAACTGAGCATAATCCGATCTTAACAGGTCCCGAAACAAACCCTGACTGTGAAGTTACCTTGTGCAATGGCACAGAAATGATACCGACCCCAATGCTTTTAATAAGATTTACCTCTCCAGTGTTAGTCTCATCATCAAACTTTAGAACACTGTCTAATATAAGTGACTGAGAAACCTCAGTATCTCGAAGAATTTTCACTCATACCGGGGTTGACCCTTCCTTTACTAATACAAACCCATCTGACATAAAATGATTGAATCCCTTCTTAACTCGGTCAGACCTCTCAGTCCTTAACTGAACCTCAACAGAATGTTCAGAACCCTGTGGGTTTACTGGTGCTTCAACATACTGAACACAGGCATTTGGGACTGCCTCCTTTTCCTTTTTCTTCTTCAGGATGGAACAATTAGCCATCATATGACCAGCTTTCTTACAATAGTAACAAGTGAGACCAGAATATTTCTCCTTCAACTGCTTCCCTTCATCCTTACTCTTGTCACTAGTCCCAGCTTTAATTTCTGGTTTACCCCTGCTACTCTTTTGGAAGCTCTTATTCTGGGTAAACTTAACCTTATGAGTTAAAACAAACTCATCTGCTAATCTAGCAGACTACTGCAAAGTGACAGCATCCTTTTCATCTAAATATGTCTTTAGGTCATCAGACACTCAGCTTTTGAATTCTTCAATTAAAACCAACTCTTTCAAGCTGTTAAAATCATCATTCACATTTTTACATGTGCACCAGCGGTCAAAACACACAAACTTCTCAGAAGCAAATTCCATATAAGTCTGGTTCACAGATTTCCTCAGATTTCTAAACATTTGCTGTATGATTCTGGGACCAACTCGTAAGCTTTGAGCACAGCCTGTTTCACTATGTGATAAGGTTCCACACGGTAAGCTTATTCAGAAAGTCAGAAGGGATATTTGGCCAGGTGGATTCAGAATTGGCTTGCCTACAGAAAGCAGGCAGTCGTGGTGGAGTTAGTACATTTTGGATTTGAGGGTTGTAACTAGTGGTGTCCCACATGCATTGGTACTGGGACCCTTACTTTTCGTGATTTTTATTAACAACCTGGATATGGGGGTAGAAGGGAGGGTTGACAAGTTTGCAGATGACACAAAGGTTGGTGGTGTTGTGGATAGTGTAGAGGATTGACAAAGATTGCAGACAGACATTGATAGGATCCAGGAATGGGCTGAAAAGTGGCAGATGGAGTACAACCCGGAGAAGTGTGAGGTGGTGCAATTTGGAAGGTGGAACTCCAAGACAGAGTACAAAGTAAATGGCAGGACACTTGGTAGTGTGGAGGAGCAGAGGGATCTGGGGGTTTATGTCCACAGATCCCTGAAAGTTGCCTCACATGTAGGTAGGGTAGTTAAGAAAGCTTATGGAGTGTTAGCTTTCATAAGTCGAGGGATAGAGTTTAAGAGTTGCAAGGTAATGGTGCAGCTCAATAAAACTCTGGTTAGGCCACACTTGGAGTACTGTATGCAATTCTGGTCACCTCACTATAGGAAAGATATGGAAGCATTGGAAAGGGTACAGAGGAGATATACCAGGATAATGTCTGGTTTAGACTGCATGCATTATGATCAGAGATTAAGGGAGCTAGGGCTTTACTCTTTAGAGAGAAGGAGGATCATAGGAGACATGATAGAGGTATACAAGATATTAAGGGGCATAGATAGTGGGCAGCCAGCGCCTCTTCCCCAGCGTACCACTGCTCAATACAAGAGGACATGGCTTTAAGGTAAGGGGTGCGAAGTTCAAGGGGGATATTAGAGGAAGGTTTTTTTTAACTCAGAGAGTGGTTGGTGTGTGGAATGCACTACCTGAGTCTATGGTGGAGGCAGATACACTAGTGAAATTTAAGAGACTACTAGACAGGTATATGGAGGAATTTAAGGTGGGTGGGGGATATATGGGAGGCAGGGATTAAAGGTCGGCACGACATTGTGGGCTGAAGGGCCTGTACTGTGCTGTGCTGTTCTATGTTCTATAATCAGCTGCTTCATCAATTGTCAAAGCAGAATAGGCTTGCTGAGCCTTCCCCTTAATTACACTATGTAAGAGAATAGGCCAACCCTCTTTTGGCCACTTTAAACTCTGAGCAACCTTCTCAAAATACTGGAAGTGTTTATCAACCTTTGCTTTGTCAAATGGAGGTAGCAATTTAACTTCCCAACTGTCCTCAAACTTATCAGCAGAGTGTAACACTAGACCCCTTTGCTGTAATCTCTCTATCTTTTCCAGCTCGAACAGCCTCTGTCTTTCTGCTTCCTCCCACTGTTTTACTGCCTCTTCTCTCCGTTTTTCTGCCTCTCTAGCTTTAAACGGCCTCTGCCTTTCCGCAGCCTCCATCTTTAATTTTTGTCATTTGTATGGGAGCTCAAGATCACTAGGTTTACTTTCAGGAAACACCTCCAACACCTCCACTTTAAACACACCGTCAGATACATAATGTTCAGCAATTATCCTCTGCATCAGTGCCCTCCTGATTATAAATTTCACCTCAGCAAGTTTTAACCTTTTTAGCAATACTCAACAACCCAATCCTTCTGGCATCCTCTAATGCCTCAGAGGTTGGCACTTCCAGATATCTATCAACATCCATTGCTGCTGATTTTCCACCCACAAATAAATCAAAATGGATTTCCCCAATGAAATCGATAATTAATCAATACGCCCCCAAATCTGTTCATATCCTCGACACAGGCCCCAATTTTGTTATGAATCGTACCACTTTAGAAAAGAACCAGCAGCAATAGACTACACCTGAGTCTGTTTTTGATGTTAAAACTATCCTTATTAGAATCTCATTGTAATTTAGTAACTTAAGCAAGATGAACAGAAGTTAACAGTGTTATGTGTATATATGTGTGTAAATATAACTCCCAAACTATTGAGCTCGGGGGAAACAAGACTTGGAGTCTTGAGATACTAAAGTATGAAAGTTCAGTTCAACCACAGAATAGGTGATGAGAGAGAGATATTTGTAATCCAGGGTAAATGTCGAGAGAAGGAAATTTTGTCGAATTCCACAGGTTCCATGGAGGTAAAATGGGAGAACAGTCACTGTAGATTTTATCTGTCATCGTTCCAAATCCATATATGAATTATCATCGAAAGTGACTTGTCACAAGGGGTATCCTCTTCAAGTGAATTACCACACCACGCCCAGGCAAGGGTTAACACATTCAGTGGTCTTCACAGGATACCCCAAATCCGATCCACTCCTATGGATCAAACGAGATGACAGAATTGATAATTAACCCACACTTGTGGGCATAGGAAAGATCCAAACAGTGACTCTTGGCCACTAGTTCCCTGGTTTCAATACTTCCATTTTTCATCCTCCGTCTCTGTCTGACTCTGAGTGTCTGTGTCCTCGGTTAAAACTAAACAAGTTGCGAGCGATGTAAAGAAGCTGCAAGTCAGACTGATTCACCTTCTTAATCTCTCTCTCTCTTAAAATGACAGTCCACAGCAAATGAAACATAGGGATTCAGAACAACGGCCTCTCCCCAGTGTGAACTCGCTGATGACTCTGTAGGGTGGATGACCGAGTGAATCTCTTCCCACAGACTGAGCAGGTGAACGGCTTCTCCCCAGGGTGAACTCGCTGATGTTTCTGTAAGGTGGATGAATCAGTGAATCTCTTCCCACATTCTGAGCAGGTGAATGGCTTCTCCCCGGTGTGAACTCGCTGATGTTTCTGTAGGTTGGATGAATCAGTGAATCCTTTCCCACATTCCGAGCAGGTGAATGGCTTCTCCCCAGTGTGAATTCGCTGATGACTCTGCAGGGTGGATAAACGAGTGAATCTCTTCCCACAGACTGAGCAAGTGAACGGCTTCTCCCCAGTGTGAACTCGCTGGTGTCTCTGTAGGATGGATGAATCAGTGAATCTCTTCCCACATTCTGAGCAGGTGAATGGCTTCTCCCCAGTGTGAACTCGCTGGTGTCTCTGTAGATGGTGTAACTGAGTGAATCCCTTCCCACATTCTGAACAGGTGAAACGCCTCTCTCCAGCATGAACTCGCTGATGTACTTTCAGTTTAGATGATTTAGTGCATCCCTTCCCACAGTCTGAGCAGGTGAACGGCCTCTCCTCAGTGTGAACTGACTGGTGTCTCTGTAGGGTGGATGACTCAGTGAATCCTTTCCCACATTCTGAGCAGGTGAGCGGCTTCTCCCCAGTGTGAACTCGCTGGTGTGCCAGTAGTTGGGATGACCGAATGAATCCCTTCCCACACTCTGAGCAGGTGAACGGCCTCTCTCCAGTGTGAACTCGCTGGTGTGCCAGTAGTTGGGATGACCGAATGAATCCCTTCCCACACTCTGAGCAGGTGAACGGCCTCTCCCCAGTGTGAACTGGCTGATGACTCTGTAGTGTGGATGACTGAGTGAATCTCTTCCCACAGTCTGAGCATGTAAATGGCTTCTCCCCAGTGTGAACACGCTGATGTACCAGTAGGCCAGATGACTCGGTGAATCTCTTCCCACAATCTGAGCAGATGAACGGCTTCTCCCCAGTGTGAACTCGCTGGTGTCTCCGTAGTGTGGAAGAGTGAGTGAATTGCTTTTCACAGACTGAGCAGGTGAATGGCTTCTCCCCAGTGTGAACTCGATGATGAACTTTCAGTTTATATGAGCAAGTGAATCCCTTCCCACAGTCCAAACAGGTGAATGGCCGCTCCCCGGTGTGAACTCGCTGGTGAGCCATTAGGTCAGATGACCGAGTGAATCGATTCCCATAAATTCAGCAGATGACCAGCCTCTGCCTATTGTGAACTGACTGGTGTGTCCACAGGTGGGATGACTGATTGAATCCTTTCTCACACACAGAACAGGTAAATGGCCTTGCCCAGTATGAAATTGCTGATGTACCTTCAATTGTGATAACCGAGTGAATCCATTCCCACTGTCTGAGCAGGTGAACGGCCTTTCTCCTGTGTAAAATGACGGGCGTGCCAGTTGGTCAAATGACCAAGTGAATTCCTCCCCACAGTCTGAGCAGGAAGGATGGTCGATTGAATCCCCTGCTCCACTTCTAAAATATCTGGAAAGAGTCAACAAAACTGGCATGCCATGTTTGAGATTCCTGGAGACAAATTCCTTCTCGTTTTTAACCTGTAAAAAGATTTACAAAATCCGTCAATGGGTGTAGGACAACATCTCAGATGAGATTACTTGAGTTGCCAAGGTTTGATCTGGTATCACCCTGTTACAGTGAGGTTCAACCCAAGCTGGAGAGAGAAATCATCTCCTGACTGGGCAGAGTGCTGGTATCTGGAATGACCATCAATTCTCTGATAATCTTCCTGTCTCTATAAGAATGGGGCCTTTCTGCCATCTCCAATTTGTACCTTGGCTGAGTTGAACTCTCTTCACTGGTATTATTCCCTGCTCCTGCTGAGCTTCATGGGTTCCTGACCCCACAGTAACTGAAACAGTCTCACGCAAACAGTCTTTCTAGATGTGCAGCTGGGATTTTCTTTTACGTATGATTAACTTAAACTGCCACAGCTTTAACGCCATGTAGAAAATTCCTGCTGAGATGAATGGTTGGTCCACAGCTGTTGAAAGGACTTAGAGTAATTTTTTGTATTATTGTAACAGTCATAGAAAATTACAACACAGAAACAGGCCCTTTGGGCCATCTAGTTTGTGCTGAACTATTTAAACTGTCCACTCCCACTACCCCTACCATCCATGTACCTACACGAACAACTTAAATGTTGAAATCGAGCTCGCATGCACCACTTGTGCTGGCTGCTCATTCCACACCCGGATGACTGTCTGTGTGAAGAAGCTTCCCCTCATGTTCCCCTTAACATTTCACCTTAAAACCCTTAGCCCATGGACTCTGGTTGTGGTCCCACCCCACCTCAGTGGTAAAAGCCAGCTTGCATTTACACTATCTATGTCCCTCTATCACAATCAAATATCCCCTCAATCTTCTACATTCCTAGGTATAAAGTCCTGACCTGTTAATATTTCCTTCTAACCCATGTCCTCCAGACTCGGCAACATCCTTGTGAATTTTTTCTGAACCTCTTGTACATTTTTCCTGTAGGTAGGTGACCAAAACTGCACACAATACTCCAAATTAGGCCTCACCAATGTCTTCTACAAGTCAACATAATATCCATTTATTGTTGTGAGTACTTTGCTTCATGAAGGGCAATGGGCTAAGATCTTTCCTTCCATCTCTATCTAACTGTGATACCACTTTCAGTGAATTAAGGACTTGTATACCCAGGTCCTTTTCTTCTACAACACTCCTCCGTGCCTGACCAGTCACTGAAAGACCTCCCTTGGTAGATCATACCAAAGTGCAACAACTCACACTTATCTGCATTAAATTCCATTTTCCATTTCTCAAACCATTTTCCCAGCTAGTCCAGATTGCACAGCAAGATTAAAATTTTTTTGGCATTGACTAGATGGGCCAAAGAGCCTGTTTCTGTACTCAACTTCTCCATGTTTCTATGACAGAGAAGTTGTACAAGCTTGTTTGGAAGGGAAAAGGTAGAAAAATTCAGCATCAGAAGTTTGCAAAGGAACATGTAAACAAGCGAAACGACGAAGGGTGTCGGCCTGAAACGTCAACAGTGCTTCTCCCTATAGATGCTGCCTGGCCTGCTGTGTTCCACCAGCATTTTGTGTGTGTGTTATCTAAACAAGCCTTATGCATTTTGGAAACAAGTCCTGTGGACTGATGAAGTTAAAAAAAGAACTTTTTGGCCACAATGAGCAAAGGTATGTTTGGAGACAAAAAAGGTGCAGAATATCATGAAAAGGACACCTCTCCAACTGTTAACCATGGGGATGGATCGACCATGCTTTGGGCTTGTGCTGCAGCCAGTGGCACAGGGAACATTTCACTGGTAGAGGGAAAAATTAATTCAATCCAATACCAGCAAGTTCTTGAAGCAAACATCACACCGGCTGTATAAAAGCTGAAGATGAAAAGAGGATGGCTTCTACAACAAGATAATGATCGTAAACAGACCTCAAAATCCACAACCGACTTCCTCAGGAAGCGGAAGCTGAAGGTCTTGCCATGGCCATCACAGTCTCCCGACCTAAACATCAACGAAAATCTCTGGATAGACCTCAAAAGAGCAGTGCATGCAAGACGGCCCAAGAATCTCACAGAACTAGAAGCCTTTTGCAAGGAAGAATGGGCAAAAATCCCCAAACAAGAATTGAAAGACTCTTAGCTGGCTACAGAAAGCATTTACAAGTTGTGATACTTGCCAAAGGGGTTGTTACTAAGTACTGACCATGCAGGGTGCCCAAACTTTTGCTTCGGGCCCTTTAAATTTTTTGTTATTTTGAAACTGTAAAAGATGGAAATAAAAGAGTAATCTTGCTTAAAATATTAAAGAGTGTGTCATCTTTAACTTTTGCCTTTTGGAAATCAGGTCATCGTTTTACTCGCTTAGCTATTCACAGAAACAGAAATTTTGACCAGGGGTGCCCAAACTTTTGCATATCACTGTATGCAATTTTCTTGCTAAATGGTGTTTCAAAAAGTTGGACTTCCAAATATCACTCCTCTTCTTCCCACTTGCAAATTATCCAGCAACTTTTGCATCACAACAATACACACAGGTAACACCAGTTTCTGTACTGTACATAAATATTTCCCCTGAACCCTCCCCCAATGACTGACGGTGATGAACTCAGTGATGGCAATGGCAATGAATATGAAGGGAAAGGCAGTAGTCTGTCTCATTGGAGTCTGGCACATTTGTGATGTGAAAGCAACTTGTTGCCCAGTGTTTGATATCATTATGTGCCCAGAGAGAATTGGACAGAACATGTTCTCACCGGTAGAAAAGTCCGGAGCAAGCAACACACACAAAATGCCGGAGGAACTCAGCAGGCCGGACAGCACCTATAGGAAAGAGTACTAATGCTGAGTTCCTCCGTCATTTTGTGTGTGTTGCTTGGATTTCCAGCAGCTGCAGGTTTTCTCTTGCTGCGGTTGGAGATAGAGCAAAGGTGATTTTCTCAACAGCTGATAGAAAGATTTTGTTCTCTTTTTTCCGAATTCCTAATCCTTGCATTCAGATAGCTGGAGCTCAGCTCTGACTGTGAGATCTATCTGCTCCCGTTCCCTGATTAGCCGGAAGCTCCCCGGGGCCGGTGTACGGATCGTGGGGCTGAGTGAGAGGAAAAAGACCTGCCTGTGCCGTGTTTACGGGCCACAGTTCTCACAGCAATTGTCACTCAATTAGAGCCAAAAAAGCCCTTACCTTTCCGCTCCTCCCGACATTTTGTATACTGCACGCATGCGTAGTTATCGGAGACGGCAGCAACCCTGCGCCTGCGCATTTGATCGGCGCTTCAAACGAGAGCGAAATTTTAATCGCGCGGCTTTATGGGTAATCATGGTGCCATTAAAATGTCTGCACGCACCTGTTCCATGCCCATATCTCAGTTTTTTTTTGTGTGTAGAAAACTCAGCAGCTTTCTTAACGCAGAAAGCGGATCCCATAAACAAAACACTAAATATCAACAGGCATTTCGTGTATCTCATGCCAAAATACAATTCTTACAAATGCAGATGTGAAACAAAAGAGATTCTGCAGTTGCTGGAAATACAAAGACGCACACACACACAACACTGAAGGAGCTCTGCAGTTCAGGCAGCAACTAAGCAGAGGAGTACACAGTCTAGACATGCTGAAGGGGCTCGGATTTAATGCTGCCCATTTATTCCTCTCCACATTTGCTGCCTGACCTGTTGATTACCTGCAATGTTTTGTAGAAATTAACCATTTTGTTTTTCAATTAACCAGTTTCCAAATGTTTCTCATCTTTCATTCATAGCCACATCCTGCTGATCTGGTTCCTCTTCCTCCTAATGCTCGTAACCTCCAGACCCCATCTCTTTCCAGAGCCCCAAAGCCCTGATTGGTGCTGGTAACTCTTTGGTTTCTGACTCTGCTCCACTGAAGATTCACTCGATAGTCTGCTGTCAGGCTTTAGAGGTGCATTCCAGCAACCCAGCTGTCTGAGGCACAGTCCTTTGAAATTGGTGAAAATGACACAAAATTTGAAAAGAGCAGGGAAATAGGAGTTTAACCACCTTAGTCCAGAGCCCTGGGGAAGGTCAAATACTCAGCGAGCTCATCGTGTTAATTAGCCTGGGGGAAATCATGCAGGAAATTCATGCAGATGTATCAGATGATGAGAGGCATTGATCGTGTGAAAAGTCAGAGGCTTTTTTCCCCCCAGGGCTGAGATGGCTAACACGTGGGGGGCATAGTTACGTACACAACGCTGGAAGAACTCAGCAAAAAGGGGGGGGGGCATAGTTAAGGTGCTTGGAAGTAGTTCAATGGAGGTGTCAGAGATATATTTTTTTATACAGATGGTGGTGGGTGTGTGGACTGCACTGCCAGCGACGGTGGTATAGACGGGTACAATTGAGTCTTTTAAGAGAATCTTAGATAGGTACATGGAGCTTAGGAAAATAGAGGGTTCTGTCGTAGGGTAATTCTAGGCATTTTCTAGAGTTGGTTGCTGTGGGCCGAAGGGCCTGTAATTTGCTGCAGATTTCTCTGATTCTAAGAAATTCAAGGGAAATCTCTTCTCCCACGGAGTGGTGACAAGTTGCAACAGGGAGAATGAGAGATAATTTTTAAAATACGGATATGGAACAGAAACCTGGGCAGAGAGCAGATAGACCGAGTGGCCTTTCTGGTGTACATTGTGAGTTTGGCAGTGACAGTAAGTACCTGCGACATGGGATTTGATACAGAATTGATTTATCTTTCACAGATCCACAATATTAAACGCCAGTGGGGCGCTGTCTTCTCCCGCATCTCCAACTCCACATTCAAGGATCGGTGGCATTCAAACGCTGGTAAAGGCAACACGTACAACACACTGGAGGAACTCAGCAGGTCGGGCAGCATCCATGAGAACGTTGTGTAGAGGGGGTTTCTTATTAGTATAAGGGGGCTTCTTCTTTGTGAGGGTTTATTTTTCTTTTTTGTTACTGCGTATGTTCATCAAATGGCTTTTTTGTTTTGTTAAAAGTAGGAATGCTTCTTTGTTGCAAGGGAGTGCTCGAAGCTTGTTTGGGTTAAATTTACTGATAACGGGAATTGTATTCATTTGTTAACCTATTGGAATTAATGCTATTCTCTCTTCTGGTTCTGTAAGCTACTGTTGGCGGGCTTTTGGGGAGATCGCCGCGAGGGGGTGAGAGAGAGAGAGAGGACGCGATGCTGTAAACTGGGTGAGGAACGGACCCCGAGTGAGGAACCGAGTGGGATCTGGACCACTACACTGTGGTCAGGATGTTCGGCGAGGAGAGAAGACGAAGATAGATGTGCTTGGTTGATCACTTCGAGTGGTCCTGAGCTGCGAGTCGAGGAGTTCGGAGGGGATCAAATAGTGGCCAGAAGACTTTGTTAATTGAGCTCCAACGGTTGTGCACGAAGTGGTTTGGACTTTGATAAGTTTGGCGCCTTTTCTTTATTTTCTTTTCCTTTATATATATTGTATCATTATTAATCACATAGTTCTAGTAATATCTATAAAGTGTTATCATTTAATCGCATATGCTGTACTGTCTATTATTATTTATTAAACCCAGAGTTTCGAGCTGCTTGGGAGGACTTGTGTAATAGCCACGGGCCGGTACCGAATTCAAACGAGAGCCGGTGGTGGTGCGGCCTGGGGCAAGTATCTGAGGGAGAGACCCTCTTAGTGGACGCTCCGAAATACCACGAGGGAGGGGAGTTGACCGCTGAAGACACCTCGGTGAGAGAGAGAGTCGCGGCGACTGGGCCCTGAAGCCGTGGGAGACGTCGGCAGCGTGTGTGTGGAGTATAGTCCGCTGAAGAGGCGCACTGTCAGTGACCAGAATACGGCCCTGAGGGCCGAAGATGCGATGGCCTGTCTGAGTGGTGCGAAGTGGTTTAAGGTGCTGGATCTGAGGAGCGGATGTTGCCAGATCCCGATGAGTGAGGCCGACAAGGAGAAGACGGCCTTTATAGGTCCCCTAGGATTCTTCCCGTCCGGAAAGATGCCACCGGGCATATCCGGAGCCCTTGCAACCTTCCCGCGGGGCATGTGGAAGACCATGGGGGATGTGGGGGTGTTTGAAGGTTTGGCGTATGTGGATGTTCTCCTGGTATTTGGATTTGCCTCGGGAGAATCTGAAGCGAGACTGTTGCAGGAGCGACTGAGAACTAAAGAGCTAAAGCTTTCTCTGGTCACGTGTCAGGTCTGGCGAAGGTCGCAGCTCGTGAGTGACTGTCTCTACGGAATCAAGTTTGATGTGGAGATGGAGAGGCCGAATTCTCATCAGAAATCGGAGAAAGTGATCCGGAATCAGTTGGAAGACCAAGAAAGTTATCTGATTAAGAGTAACAGCAAACCGAGAGCCCGGAGAGGGGAGTTTGAGGAGGTGAAGCAATTGCGGACAGATCTTGGAAGAGGGAAGCGGAAGTTTGAAGGGAACCTGAAGATGACCATCGACAGTCCAAATGAAGTGGAAACCCTGAAAGTTGACCTTGAAGAAGTCATCAGGAGGGAAAAGCTGAAGATAAGTGCAGTGAATACAGAATTGTTGAGACTGTGGCGGGAGTTGGAGTAGCCAGAGATGAAGCTGATGTCTCGATTGCGGGAGGCTGAAGAGGCTGGGGGAGCAGTGCAGGCCACGTGCTTCCGTTTGGAGAAGATCAAACAGCAGCTACCGATCGCAGAAGTGAGGAAGAATACGGATTCGAAGGATGATGCGCTGGATGTGTGGTACATGCTGCCGTTTGCCAACTTCCCCTCGATTGAGGAAGAGACCTTTGCCCTTCTACCAGTGAGTCAGGTGTAGTGGGGAGGGTTAGCCGTGGACAGCAGGGGGATCAGAGTTGCAGTGGGGGCATGAGTGAGAGATTGAGAGAGGAGTTGGCGAACGGAGCGGAGGTATCGCCGGTTGTGTCTGAGCCTGGATGGTTTCGGGGAGGGGGTACGGAGGTCTCGAAGGGTTGAGAAACTTCCAGAGAAGTTGACCTATGTAGCGCCTGAGGAACAGGGAGTGAGGTCTACTGTTTGGGGTGCAATATCACGGTTTATGCCTGGGTTAGGGTGTGTGTCGGCAGGAAGAGTTGGCGAGTTATTTAGAAGTCATGAGGACACGACTTTTATTTGGTGGGGGGGGGAGTGTAAAGGGGGTTCCTTATTTGTGTAAGGGGGGGGGGTTCTTCTTTTTCTTTGTTATTCCGTATGTTAATCAAAATGGCTTCTTTGTTTTGTTATGAGAGAGTGCTGGAAGCTTGTTTGGGTTAAAATTTACTGATAACGAGAATTGTATTCATTTGTTAACCAATTGACATTAATGTTACTCTCTCTTCTCGGTCTGTAAGCTAGTGTTGGCGGGCTTTTGGGGAGTCGGCCCGAGGGGGTGAGGGAGAGAGGACGCGATGCTGTAAGCTGGGTGACGGAACGGACCCCGAGCGGGGGTCCGAGGCCAGGTTGTCGGCGGGAAGAGGAGATGAAGGCGGACGGGTGCTGGAGCCACTGCTCGGTTGACCACTGCGGGTGGTCCCAGGTGAGAAGACGGGAGGTCGGAGGAGAGCAACGAGAGGTCGAAGGTTCGATGGTTGAGCTCCAACGCTGTGCACTAAACTGACTGAACTCTGATACGTTTCGGCTCCTTTATTTTATATTTATTTATTTATTTATACTGTATTGTTGGTAACTATTTAGTACCAGTAATATCTATAAAGTGTACTCATTTAATCGCATATGGTGTACTGTCTGTTATATGGCCGAGTGGGGACATCACAGAATATTTACACAATCTGGTTGCCCAGTTTGACGGGGCAGAAGGCTGCTCCCCCTAGACAGAAGCGAGCCTGAGGTGTGGATGTACATCTGTACAGATATACAGATGTACAGAGATTCACTCCCCCTGAGAGAAGACATTTCCACTTACCCGCTTTCTTAAAGATGGACCATTTATTTGCTGATTATGTCGCTTTATTCGTGACTCTCCCACTTGCAGAAACAATTCAGAATTGTACACGGAGCAGTATAGTGCAGGAACAGATCGTACTGGCCATGTTGCCAAATTACTCACGACCCATCTACCTGCACACGATCTGTATACCTCTTAGACAACAATAAGGCATCTGCTTCCATCACCCGCCCAGGTACCGAGCAAGCACATTGATAAAGCGTTATCCGGCACATCTCCTTTGCACTCCCTACGCTCGGATAATATTTAGCATGGACCTGGTCAAGAACCTATCATAGGCACTATTTGGGAAAGATCATAACTACAATTCTTCTAATTTCTGAGGCTGACAAACCCCAGCTATGAGGTTGCCTTGGGGACCAGGATGAGTGTTCAGGGTCTACACCAGGTATACTGATCAGGCCCTGCATTGGAATTAGTGATCAGGTCCAGTATGTGGGTGAGAATTCGTCCACTTTCGCATTTAGTTTAGTATTCGGGACTGACAGTCGGGTTGTGTTCAGACCCTGAATGAGCACCGTCTTGAGCGAACATACCGGACTTCCGGCTGGTGAACCTGTCTTGTACAACCTGCAATGTCGGAACAGCATTTTAAAATCAGATTTTATATCAAGCACAGTGTCATTAGCATATGTAGTGAGATATGTTAGTTTGCAGAAACAATGCATTGCATTCCTTAATAATAATAAAAATATAAATTATGTTGAATATATGGAGGAAATTAAACAGGGTGGAAAAGAAAACGAAACCATATACCCTCTGCACTTTGTCGTCGAACATTGGCGGCACCCTCCTTTTTGTAAGCTACAATTCATTTGCCATTAAGGCCAATATGTCGGCCACAGTGGTAACGTTGTCCACAGGGCCCCAGGTAATATGACTGGATTGCAGTAAGAGGAGTAACTCCATTCAACTTTCATTTCACTTTGTTGAGCCAGTGTGGCATGTCAATGTAACCATCAACAGCTTAACGCCTGCAGAAAACAACGATACAGTAAGAAACATGGAAACAGAGGAAACATACAGCACCGTACCTTCGGCCCACAAAGCTGTGCGGAACATGTCACTGCCTTAGAACTACATCGGCTTTACACATAGCCCTCTATTTTTCTAACCTACATCCAGGAGTCTCTTTAAAGTCCCTATCGTTTCCACCTCCAACATTGCCACCGTCAGCTTATTCCACGCACTCAACAATCTCTGCGTAAAAAAAACAAATATATATTACCCCTGACATCTCCTCTATACCTACTTCGAGGCACCGTAAAACTGTGCCCTCTCTCAGAAGACATGCTCCCAAATCCAGGCAACATCTTTGTAAATCTCCTATGCATCCTTTCTATGGTTTCCACGTCCTTCCTGTAGTGAGGCGACCAGGCAGCGTTACCTCTCGTCTCTTAAATTCAATGCTAAGATTAAGAAGGCATACGGTGCATTGGCCTTCATTAACCACAGAATCAACCTGCTGGGCAGCTTTGAGCGTCCTATGGACCCCGGACTCCAGGATCCCTCTGATCCTCCACACTGCCAAGAGTCTTACCATGAATGCTATATTCTGCCTTCGTATTTGACCCACCAAGCTGAACCACCTCACACTTACACGAGAAAATCCGTAAATTCAAGCAATACACACAAAATGCTGGTGGAACGCAGCAGGCCAGGCACATCACACTTACTTGTGTTGAACTCCATCTGCCACTTCTCAGACTGGTTTTCCATCATATCAATGTCCCATTGTAATTTCTGACAGCCCTCCACACTATCCACAACACCGCCGACCTTCGTGTATCTGCAAATTTACTAACCCATCCCTCCATTTCATCATCCATGTCATTTATAAAAATCACAAAGGGTAGGGGTCCCAGAACAGATCGCTGAGGCACGCCACTGGTCACCGGCCTCCATGCAGAATATGACCCATCTACAGCCACACTTTGCCTTCAGTGGGCAAGCCAGTTCTGGATCCACTAAGCAATCTTCCTTTGGATCCCATGCCTCCTTACTTTCCTCAATCAGCCTTACATGGGGCACCTTGTCAAGTGCCTTGCTAAAATCCATATACTCTACAGCTAGGACTCTGCCTTCATCAAACCGTTTTGTCACATCCTCAAACAATTCAATCAGGCTCGGAGGCACGACCTGCCTTTCACAAAACCATGTTGACTATGTCTAATCATATTATGCCTCTCCAAAGGTTCATAAACCTTGCCTTTCGGGATCTTCTCCATCAACTTACCACCAACTGAATTAAGACTCACTGTCCCATTATTTCCGAAGGGTTATTCCTACTCCCTTTCTTAAAAAAGGGAACAACATCCGCAACCCTCCAATCTTCCAGAACCTCTCCCGTCCTCACCGATGATGCAAAGATAATCGTCAGAAGCTCAGCAATCTCCTCCCTCGCTTCCCACAGTAGCTTGTGGTACATCCCGTCCAGTCCCCGGAGACTTATCTAACTTGATGCTTTCCAAAAGCTCCAGCACATCCTCTTTCTTAATATCTACATGCTCAAGCTTTTGAGTCCACTGAAGATCATCTCTACAATCGCCAAGATCCTTTTCCGTAGTGAATACTGAAACAAAGTATTCATTAAGTACCTCCGCAATCTCCTCCGGTTCCATACACAGTTTCCCGCTGTCACACTTGATTGGTCCCATTTTCTCACTTCTTATCCTCCTGCTCTTCACATACTTGTAGAATGCCCTTGGGGTTTTCCATAATCCTGTCCGCCAAGACCTTCTGATGGCCACTTCTGGCTCTCCTGTTTTCATTCTTTTTTCTTCAAATTTCTATTTTTTATTCTTATTTTACAAAGCAGCACAGCATATCATACAGCAGATACAGTAAAGCATATTTACACAGCCACCCCATGACAGGAAAACATACAAAACTAAGAAACAGAAAAAAAACTTCTAATTTAAGTTTAAATTAACATACAACCAACATTGATCCCACGCGTCTTGTGCTTTTCCCTCACCGTTAATTCTTCCCAACATGTCTTCATATGATGAAATCTTAATCATTTCCTCAGTCCATTCCCTCACAGTGGGACATCTGGGTTTTCCAGTTTTGCAATACAATTCTTGCAGCTGTGATGAGACCCACCTTTAAAATAGTAAATTTGTCATTGTTTACATCAAGTATCATTATCCTATCACCCAGGAGACAAAGCCGTGGCCACAAGGGCTGTGTCGGACCCGAACAATTCCCCAACAAATCAAGAACTTTACACCAAAATGGACGAACCGTGGAACACTCCCATTATTAAGCTGCTTCCAGCTAGCCTTATAATCGCCTAGGTTACTATCATTTCCACGTTTTTGGAGCCTTCCCTTAGCTCTTCTTTTCTTCTTGACTAGATTTACAAAAGCCTTTGTGCACCACGGATCTTGTACCCTACCATCCTTTCCATGTCTCTTTGGAACGTACCTACCCAGAACCCCACGGAAATTTCCCCAGAACATTTGCCACATTACTTCCGTACGTTTCCCGGAGAACATCTGTTTCCAATCTATGCTTCCAAGTTCCTGCCTGATAGCCTCATATCACCCCTTACTTCAATTAACCGCTTCGTAACTTGTCTGTTCCTATCCCTCACCAATGCTGTGGTAAAGGACTTAGAACTGTGATCACTATCTCCAAAATGCTTTCCTACTCAGAGACCTGACAGCCGACCACGTTCATTTCCCAATACCAGATCAAGTAAACCTTCTCCTCTTGTAGGCTTATCCACATATTGTGTCAAGAAGTCTTCCTGAACACACCTAACAAATTCTACCCCATCTAAACCTTTAAGTCGAGGGTGATAGCAATCAATGCTTGGGAAATTAATATCTCCCACCACACCAACCCTCCATTCCAGAATCTGTCTCCCTATCTGCTCCTTGATGTCCCTGTTACTATTGGCTGGTCTACACAAAACACCCAGGAGAGTTATTGACCCTTTCCTATTGCAAACTTCCACACACAGAAACGCCGTTGACAACCCCCTCCATGACCTGCTCGTTTTCTGCAGCCGTGACGCTATCTCTGATCAACAGTGCCACGCCCCCACCTCTTTTGCCTCTGTAATGACCACAGCATCCACGCTCTAAGCTCATCTGCTTTATTCATGAAACTCCTCGCATTAAAATAGACACATCTCAAACCATCGGACTGAGCGCGTCCCTTCTCTATCACCTGCCTATCCCCTCTTTCGCACTGTCTACAAGCTTTCTCTATTTCTGAGCCAACCTCCCTTTCCTCCGTCACTTCATTTCAGTTCCCACCCCCCAGCAATTCTCGTTTAAACTTTCCCCAACAGCCTTAGTAAACCTTCGCTCCGGGGTAATGGTGCCCTAGGATTCAAGGGCAACCCGTCCTTTCTGTACAAGTCACACCTGCCCCGGAAGTGGTCCCAATGATCCAGAAATCTGAAACACTGCCCCCTGTTTCAATCCCTCAGCCACACATTTATCCTCCACATAATTTTAATCCTATACTCACTGTCACGTGACACAGGCATTAATCCTGAAATTACTACTTTTGAGGTCCTGCTTCTCAACTTCTGTCCTAGCTCCCCGTGGTCACAGTTGTATTCACTTCTGACACAAAGGGCATAATTGCGAGAAAAGCATTGTTAGAATTCATCTCATCGAGTCTGGATAATAAGATAAAATCTGTAACCTCAGAAAGAAAAAGCTAATCTTAACATAACCCGTCTTCCCAAAAATGAGACAGGAAAAATATAAATGACCCGTGAGCAATGGCTACAACCGCGAAGCGCAGGGATCTACCTAAAAATTAACTGTGATTGTGCAGGTAGCTCATTGCGTTAGTTTACATTCAATAGTACTGATCACAGAAACAACATACCATCTCGATTTCAGACAAAACCGAGCTTCAGCCGCAGATTCTATTGGTACCAGATATTGTTACAAATCAGAAACTGTTTCTGCCCAATCAATTCCAAGGGCTGACTATAGACGGCTCAATGGGACAGATTAGTGAACACAGGGCAGGGCCTTTCTGTGAAGTTTCTGTCAATATTCCGCTTCAATCGACCGCTTCAACGTCGAAGTTTCGCAATTCCCGCCATCTGCTCGTCGGTCAGATTAAAAAATGTTTCATTGTCGTCAGGGACAGTGAATATGGAGCACAGAAACAGGTATAACGGGAGGTCTGAAATTATTTACTTATAAGTCAATTTGCCAGATGTTTAAAATATCCATTTTAGTAATGCAGCGAATAATGTTCCATGTTTCCCGAAGCATAGAGAGCGGGTGTTACTGAGGTTAAAGTAATGGAGAGCCCCGTCTGTTTACCTATGTCAGTAACCGAGGGATATACTGTGCCCATGATTGTAAGCAGGTTCCTCAAAGTCGTTCTGCACAACGGCAGCTTCATGTGACGTCACCGCCGACTGTGCGGTGAAGCTCCTGAAGTTCTGAGAGGTAGTTATGTCTCTCAGAATGCAGAATTCTGAGCAGCGCCAGTGTGACCACGGAGTTAATGTTACAATCCGCAGCCGCTTGCCATACTACAATTACCTATCATGGAGCATGAGAGTGGTAAATCTGTGGAACGCTCTGCTACAGTCTGCGGTGGAGGACAAGGCTTGCTTACATCTCAAGCGCAAGTCTATCGTTTCCTGAACGGTCAGGGCATCAAAGGATATAGTGTGAAGACAGGTGCATGGGGCTGTGTGGAATTCGGGATCAGCCATGAACTGGTGGAGCAGGCTCGATGGGCTGAATGGCCCAATTCTGACATTTCGTCTTCTGATCTTATGGTCCTCTGGAGCTAGAACTGGAATATGGAGAGTCCTTCATATCCCTCCCGTCCATATGTATTTGGTATTAGATTAATAAATCGGGAAGATGGGGAGTTAGAATCTCTGCTGAAATTAGAGAAAACACGTTCGACAATTAACTCCCACTCAGCAGGAACAAATGTTGGCAATTATTTTCTCAGTAATTCTAGAACTAAAGGAGTCTATTCACGTTCATTATTTAACACAAACATTAAGCCATATTATAGCCATACCATCCGGACAACTGCTGTCGCAAGAAACCCACTCCACGGTAAACAGCGGGTTTCATTTCACAAGCAGGGGTTGGTGCCCCCACCCAACCGGAATCATTTGTGGAATTTGTCTCCCTGAAAGTCCATGAGACAAAATGACCATAAGACATCGGTGCAGAATCAGCCGATCAGATCCATCGAGTCTGCGCCGCCATTTCATCATGACTGATTCAGTTTCCGTCTGAGTCCCAGTCTCCCGCCTTCTCCGTGCATCCATTCGTGCCCTGACCAATCAAGAGTCGATCAAACTCTTCCTTAAATATTCATAAAGATTTGGCCTCCACAGCAGCCTGTAACAAAGAATTCTACACATTCACCGCTTCCTGGCAAAATAAATGCCTTCTGAAAGGACGCCTCTCCATTGTGAGGTTGCGTCCTCTGGTCTCAGACTCTCCCACCAGAGGGAACATCCTCTCCACATCCACTCCGTCAAACTCTTCGGTCAGGCTTCAATGACGTCACCTCTTATCCTTCTGAAATCCAGTGAATACAGGCCCAGAGTCAAACACTTTTCATATGACAAGCCGTTCAATCGCAGAATCGTTTTCCTGAACTTCGTTTGAACTCCTTCCAGGTTCACAGCACTTTTTCTAAGGTAATGGCCTGAACTGCTGACAGTGCGGCCTCACCAGTGCTTTACAAAGTCCCAACAGGACATCTTTGCTTTTATATTCTATTCCTCTTGAAATGAATGCTAATATTGCACCTGCCTTCCTCACCACGGACTCACCCTGCAAACTATCCTTTAGGGAATCCTACACAAGGACTCCAAAGTGCATTAGCGCCCTCGTATTTTTTCGTAAATTCCCTCCGTTTCGAAAATACTCAATCCTTCCACTTCTTCAACCAAAGTGCCTGACAGTACATTTGCAGACACGGTGTTCCAACTGCCATTTCTTTGTCCACTCTCCTAATCTGGCTGTCCGTCCCCCTGTACCTCCACAACTTCCTCAAAACTACCTGTCCCTCCACCCTTCTTCATCTCACCTGAAACTTTTCAACAAGGTAATCAGTTACATCATCCAAATTCTGGCATACAACGCAAAAAGAAGCAGTCCCAACACCTGTCCCTGTGGAACACCACTAGCCATCGCCAGCTAACCAGAACAGGCTCGATTTATTCCCGCTCTTTGCCGCCTGCCAATCACAACTGATTTATCTATGCCAGAATCTTTCCTGTAATACCACGAGTTCATAACTTGTTAAGCAGCCTCACTGTAGGAAGGATGTGGAAGCATTCGAAAGAGTACAGAGGAGATTTATCAGGATGCTTCCCGGTTTAGAGAGTATGAATGATTATCAGAGATTAAGGGAGCTAGGGCTTTACTCTTTGGAGAGAAGGAGGATGAGAGGAGTCATGATAGAGATGTACAAGATATTAAGATGAATAGATAGAGTGGACAGCCAGCGCCTTTCCCCCAGGGCACCACTGCTCAGTACACGAGGACATGGCTTTATGTTAAGGGGAAGGAAGTTCAAGGGGGGTATTAGAAGAACGTTTTTTACTCAGAGAGTGGTTGGTGCGTGGAATGCACTGCCTGAGTAAGTGGTGGAGGCAGATCCACTAGTGAAGTTTAAGAGACTACTAGACAGGTATATGGAGGAATTTAAGGTGGGGGTTATATGTGAGGCACGGTTTGAGGGTCGACACAACATTCTGGGCCGAAGGGCCTGTAATGTGCTGTACTATTCTATGTTTTATGTATAGAATCTTGTCAAAGGCCATCTGAAAATCCGAGTACACAGTTTCGATCGATTCACCTTTGCCTCTCCTGGTTGTTATTTCTTCAGATATTTCCAACAGATTTATCAGTCGAGATTGTCCTTTGAGGAAACCATGCTGACGACGGCTTATCTTATCATGTGCCTCCAAGTACCGTCAGAGCTACTTAATAATAGACTCCAACACCTTTCCAACCCGAGATCAGCCTAACTGGCCTACAATTTCCTTTCTTCTGACTCTTTCCCTTCTGGAAGAGTGGAGTGACACATGTAAACTTCCAGTGTTCCGGAAACTTTCCAGAACCCAGTGCTTCTTGAATGATCATTACTAATGCTTCCACAATCTCTTCAGACACATCTTTCAGAATCCTGGGAACTCACCATCTGGTCCAGGTGGCTTATCTCCCTTCAGACCTTTTAGTTCCCCAGCAACCTTCGCTCTAATGATGGTAACTTCACACACTTCATGAACCATGACACCGGGAAATCCCACCATATTGCTCGTGTCGTCACAGTGAAGACTGATGCAAAATACTCAATCAGTTCGTCCGCCATTTCCTTCCCCCATTACTATCTCTCCAGCGTCTTTCCCCAGCGTCCGACATTCAGTCTCGCATTTTGCATCCGACTGTATGTTTCGAAAGAAACTTTCGATATCCTCTTGGAATGTCGCTAATTCCAAAGGGCCGGATGATTTAACACGGGAAAGAGTCATGGGCTGATCCAAAATGGGAACCATGGAGGGAGTGAGGAAAGAACTTCAGTAAGAATTGTCAGAATGTCGTCTGGGAGGGAGAGATGCATTCACTGAAAATTTTCACCTGTGTTAAAGTGCCCGAAGGGAGGGTATGACGACCTGATTGACAATCAGAAAAGGAGTGAGCCGCGGATTGAAAATGGCCACCTGTGATGAAATGCACTGACCTCTTCAGGCTGTAGAGCGGGGAAGTTGTCTTCAATGGATTTCTGTGCCAACAGGAGGCGAGGTTTAAAGGTGCGAGTTGGTTAGCGTCAATCAAGACCATCTTCTACAGGAGACATGGAGAGCGGGAGAGGGGATGGGAAGAGATTGGGGAAAGCGAAGTGGAGAAGAGGAGGAAAGTTGAGTGAAACCATTATCACCCCTGTGTCCTCCATCTCCACTTACCCTTCACATTTTTGTTCCTCTCTCCACCAGTCTTTCCACTCACTCTGCACTCTCTCAACCCCCTCGCTCTCCGTCCACACTCTCGGCTCTAGCTCTGCATCGCTCCGTCAGCACCCCCCTCACCACCACTATACTCTCCTCTGCACATCCTTCGTCCTTCATTCCCCTTTCCCCCGGTCTATCCCTCTCTTCCCATCCCTCCGCTCCATTAACCCTACCTGTAAGCCTCATAATTTGTATAATCTCTATCAAATGTCCCGGAAATCTACATTCCAAGGAATAAAGTCCTAACCTATTCTATCTTTCCTTATAACGCAGGTCCTCCAATCGCGGCATTATCCTTGTAAATTTTCAATGTATTCTTACAAACCTATTTACATATTTTATGCAGTTAAGTGACCAAAACTGCAGACAATACTCTACATTAGGCCTCACCAACTTCAACATAACATCCCATCTCCTGCACCCAGTACATGAAGTCCAATGCGTCAAAACATTTCCTTACGACCCGATCCACATAGGACGCCATTTCCAACGCATTGTGACCTTGTATTCCCCGAACTCATTGTTGTACACTCTCATCAGTTTCCTACTTTTAATCTGTAAACCCTAGCCTCCTGGTTCCTACCGAAGGTCCATTTTCTATTTATCCAGCTGATCCAAATCCCTCTGCAAGATATGATGGCCTCCTTCGCTGTCCAATATACATTCACTTGGTGTACATACAGAAACTTGGTTAAGTACATGGATGGGAGGGCATGATCTGACGGGAGCAGTGCGTGGAAATCGCAATACCCATACCCCCGCCTCACCCCACAACACCCCCTACCCCACCCCAGCGTCGGGTTGCAGAACCGGGGCCATGTGCGGTAAAAGTTTCGCTGTGGGATTCCGAGACGAGGGCCACAATCTCAACCATGACTAACATATTCGCCACTGTGGATAAATAACTGGTTAGTCTAATCATTCTGACCAGACGCACCGCCTCTCACTCATCCATGACTCCTCACTGCCGCTCCCCGTCACAATGGACTCTTCTTCCAGCCTCTCCCTCTTCCCTTCCAAATCGCTCCACTCTCCTCGCCACCCAAAACACTGAACCCTCCTTTCTATGAACCCGTGCAGTTTACCACACCCTCCACACTGCACTCATTCACTCATTTACGCTGCAAACTCGTCTCCCCCTCTCCTTTCTCTTGACGCCATTTTCACTCACCTCACCTTCCTCGCCACCCCTATAGCTCACCCCCACCACCTCGGTATCCTGCACACCCATCCTTTCTCACCCCTTTCTGTAGCCCACCACGTCACCTCCCAGCCCCCACCAATTCCACCTTTCCATCCCAGTCTCCGTAAAAAAACCTCCCACTCCCTTTCTTTTAGCCCTCTATCCCTTTCTCTCTACCTCGCTCTCCTCACTCTCCAGCTCTCTCCCCTTGGTCCAACCATCTCTAAATCCCCCTCTCTATATCCCCCGTGACTGTCCACTCTCAACATCATACATTGCCAGGTATGATGATGCGGCCATCACTGAATCGTGGCTGAAGGATGATTGCAGTTGGGAGCTGAATGCCCAAGCTTACAGGTTATACAAGAGGGATAGGAAGGCAGGCAGAGTGGGTAGTGCGGCTCTACTGGTAAAGGTAGGAAGATGTTACATAGGACCGGAAGATGTTGAATCCTTGTGGATTGAGATAAGAAACAGCAAATGTAAAAAGACGCTGATGGCAGTTATATAGAGGCCTCTAACAGTGGCTGGGAGGTGGACCACAGGTTACAACAGGTAATAGAAAAGGCGAGTCAAAAGGGCAATGTTATGGCAGTCATGGGACATGTTAACATGAAGGTGAACTGGGAAAATCAAGTTAGTAATGGATCTCAAGGGAGTGAGTTTGTTGAATGCCCGAGGGATAGCCTTTCAGAGCAGTTTGTCGTTGAGCCTACTACGGAATTAGCTGTACTGGATTGGGTGCTATACAATGAACGGGAGGCGATTAGGGAGCTTAAAGTAGAAGAAACTTTGGAAAATGTGATCGCAACACGAGTGCGAGCAACTAAAATCATTAGAAGGGAAAAGATGAAATATGAAAGCAAGTTAACAAATAATATCAAAGTGGAATATAAAAGTTTTTCCCCAAGTGTATATTAAAAATAAAAGAGAAATTGGATTGGATCAAGGACCGCTAGAAAACGAGGCAGGAGAAATAATAACCGGGTACAATGAGATGAAATTCACTAAAATGGTTAGAACATTGGCTGAGTTAAAATAAAAAGGACCCTTTTCTGGTTGTTTGCCAGTCACTAGTTCCACAGGGGTCAGTAATGGGACCGCTTCTTTTTATGCTTTATATAAATGAGTTAGATAATGAAATAGATTGTTTTGTTGCCAAGTTTTCAGATGATGCGAAGGTTGGTGGAGGGGCAATAGTGTTGAGGAAGCCGATAGGATGAAGAAGGACTTAGTTTAGGAGAATGGGGAAGAAAGTTGCAAATGAAATACAATGTTGGGAAAATGCAGGGTCATGCAACTTGGTAGCAGAAACAAATGTGCGGACTATTTTCTAAACTGGGATAAATTCCAGGAATCTACGATGCAGGGGGAGATGGGAGTCCTTGTGCAGAACACCATGAAGGTTATCTTACAGGCTCAGTCGGTGGTGAGGAAGGCAAATGTCATGTTAGCATTCATTTCAAGAGGTCTAGAATACAAGAGCAATAATGTGATGCTGAGGCTTTATAAGACACTGGTGAGGCCTCACCTTGAGTATTTTGAACGGCTTCGAGCCCGTCATCTGGGAAAAGATGTGCTGCCATTGGAGAGGGTCCAGAGGAGTTTCACAAGGATGATTCCAGGAATGAAAGGGTTATCACACGAGGAGCGTTACATGGCTCTGGGTCTGTACTCGCTAGAATTCAGAAGGATGAGGAGGAATCTCACTGAAACCTTTCGAATGTTGAAAGGCTTGGACAGAGTGGGTGTGAAAAGGATGTTTTCCATCGTGGGACAGTCTAGGACAAGAGAGCACAGCCTCGGGATAGAGGGGCGCCCTTTCAAAACAGATCCGGAAAAATTTCCCGAGCCAAAGTGTGTTGAATGTGTGGAATTCGTTGCCACATGCAGCGGTGGTGGCCAGATCATTGGGTATGTTTAAGGCAGAGATTGACAAGTTCTTGATTAGACATGACAATGAACATTACGGGGAGAAGAGCGGGAACTGGGATTGAGGAGGAGGGGAAAAGGTTTAGTCATGATTAAATGGCGGAGCAGACTCGATAGGCCAGATGACCTCATTCCGCTCCCATGTCTTATGGTCTCTCTTTCTCCTCCTCTCTTTTCCCCACCATCTCTCCACACACTCACTTTCATCTGCAGCTACCCGCTCTCCACTTTCCACACACAACTTCCTCAAAACCTCACTCTCCGCCCATTCCTCAGCAATGGAGGGAGGTAGCGTTCTACCTCTACCTCCACCCTCATATAAAGATCACTTAACAAGTCAGTAGCTCTGTAACCGCGAACGCTGCAGATTCCAGATTCTCGGTAATGTCCGTTATATTGAGGAAATCACAGTTAGGAACAGTTAGGGCTGGTTTATGTATGTTGCCAGCGGGGGGAGGGGGGGCGCTGGTAGCGGACCCAAATGCAAGACACAGACACTGAAGTACTGGGAGCAGGGCTAAGATTATCGAGAATGCAAGGAAGTCAGGAGGAAAGGACGCTGGACATGGATACAGGCCCTGGACGAGACAAGCACACCGAGCCGGGTCTAGGACTCAGACTGTGAAAGCGGGACCTGGATGAGGAACTTGGAACTAGATGTCTGGACTAGGACTCCGAGATAGAGACTGGACAGGGACCCGGAACATGGGTCTTGATTCGGGCTCGGAACCCGGATCCAGTCGAGGACTCGGGACTAGGAACAGACTAGACACAAGATAGCACTGGGAACACAGGGACGTGGCTTTGACTAGACCAGGATCTTGGACGTGGCTAGGGCTGGACGAGGAATCTCCAGCACCAGGCTGGGCGAGGTACTCCTGGGCTCAGTGAGGCACCAGAACTGGATGAGGACACGAAGCTCAGACTTGGACGGGGCTGGAACACGGCGCCCTGACTTGATCTTGGAACACAGAGCCTTGGTGTTGGAGTACAGGGTCACAGAGCCGGGATCCCTCCTTGGGAACAGGTCTGAGAGCCAGGGTTCTACACAGAACACTGAGCCGGGACCCCTCCTTGGGAACAGGTCTGAGAGCCGGGGTTCTACACAGAACACAGAGCCGGGACCCCTCCTTGGGAACAGGCCTGAGAACCGGGGTTCTACACAGAACACTGAACCAGGACCCCTCCTTGGGAACAGGACTTAGGGCCGGGGATCTATGCAGAGTCAGGACCCCTCCTAAGGCCGGGACTCTTTCCTTGACGGACACTAAGCACAGGGACACAAAGAGACAGATCCAAACTCAGTAATAGATACCTCCATATCTTGGCATGGCGAGGCTCCAGTCTCACTCCGGCGGTTGAACTTGACGGCGATACAGGCAAGGTAGCAGGCGCAGGAAACTGACGAAGGTTAATGCCAAAATAACTGTTGAGATAAGATGCCGAACTAACTGCCAGAATTTCAGAAGTGCAGGGACAAGAAGAAAGGAGAGAACAGTCCAGCAGACGGAAGATGAATCCCGAAGCTATTAATGGAGCCAGCACAAAACGAGAATCAGGTGCCTCAATTAAGGCAGCCACTGGACCCAGGGAAAACAGGAAATCCCGGAATGAGGATCAATCAACCGGACCGTAAACTGGAATGCGGATTTCACGGACCGGACCATGACACTCACTCCAGTACAATCGCATGTTTATTGTGATTCTTTTTCTCAGTTAATCTGAGAGGGGGTAAGTTCAAAGGAGATGTGAGAGGCAAGTTCTTTCACACAGAGATTGGTGGGTGTCTGGAATGCCTGGGGTGATGGTAGAGGCAGATATATTAGACACTTTTAAGGGACGCTGAGACAGGCACATAAATGTGAAGAACATGGAGGGAGATGGACATTGTGCAGGCACAAGGAATCAGTTTAGTGGCCATTTGGTTGCTAATTTATTTGGCTGAGCTCAACATGATGGGCCGAACTTTGTTGACGTACTTTGTTACGTCAGCAATATTTCAATGTTATTTTCAGTTCGGTGCATTGTTTTACCGTACCAAGCTGCAGAAATTCTTTCAGCCTTTTGTCCAACTTTGCAATCTCATTCCTGATTCCCACATCACTCTCTGGGACTGGGAGCCTTTCCCCATCACCAGGTCTGAGGAAAAGCGGGGAATCCTCTGTCGCGGTTTCCTTCTCTGTGAGTTCTGTGATTTCCTGTAAACATGGAAGGTGTTGAGTGATGGACTGAGTGAAAGAGTATGGAGAAGACATTATCTGCTCAGTGATGAAACGTCTCAGTGACTTTGATCACAGGAACAGTTACTGGGCAGCCCCTTTATCTATTCTGTAAATTACCGGGTTCGGTAATTAGCAGCAAAGCACATGACTGTGGAAATTACATATCAGAATATTATTAGAGTCACAGAGCCCAGCAGCACTGAAACAGGCATTTCGGCCCTTCTAGTCAATACCGACCCGTTTTTGTTTTTACTGCCAACAACCTGCATACACTTCCCATCCATGTCCTTACCCAAATTTCTCTTTAGTGTCTAACTTGAACGCACATCCACCACTTCCACTGGCAGCTCATTCCACACTCTCACCAAACTCTGAGTGAAGAATTCCCCTTCAGATTCCCGAAAAAAAATTCACATTTCACCCTGAAATATCAGGTGTGACAGTGGGAGAGTGGGTCTGGAACCAGAGGAAATAGCAGAGGTACTTAATGAATACTTTACTTCAGTATTCACTATGGAAAAGGATCTTAGTGATTGTAGTGATGACTTGCAGCAGACTGAAAAGCTTGAGCATATAGATATTAAGAAAGTGGATGTGCTGCAGCTTTTGGAAAGCATCAAGTTGGATAAGTCGCGGGTATTGGATAAGATGTACCCCGGACTACTGTGAGAGGCGAGGGGGGAGATTGCTGAGCCTCTGGCAATGATCATCAATGGGGACCAGAGAGTTTCTGGAGGATTGAATTTGAATTTCCTCATGGGGATGAATAAAGTATCTATCTATCTATCTATCTATCTAGTAATGACTTGCAGCAGACTGAAAAGCTTGAGCATGGAGATATTAAGAAAGAGGATGTGCTGCAGCTTTTGGAAAGCATCAAGTTGGATTAATCACCGGGACTGGATGAGATGTATCCCGGACTACTGTGGGGGGCGAGGGGGGAGATTGCTGAGCCTCTGGCAATCATCGTTGCATCATCAATCGGGACCAGAGAGTTTCCAGATGATTGGAGGGTTGCGGATGTTGTTCCTTTATTGAAGAAAGGTTGTAGAGATTGCCCAGGAAATTATAGACCAGTGATTCTTACCTCAGTGGTTGGTAAGTTGATGGAGAAGTTCCTAAGAGGCAGGATTTATAAACATTTGGAGAGGTATAATATGACTAGTAATAGTCAGCATGACTTTGTCAAGGACAGGTCGTGCATTACGAGCCCGATTGAATTTTTTGAGGATGTGACTAAACACGTTGATGAAGGTATAGCAGTAGAGCAGTAGATGTAGTGTATATGGATTTCAGCAAGGCATTTCATAAGGTAACCCATGTAAGGCTTATTGAGAAAGTAAGGAGGCATGGGAGCCAATGGGACATTGCTTTGTAGATCCAGAACTGGCTTGCCCACTGAAGGCAAAGAGTGGTTGTAGCTGGGTCATATTCTGTAGGGAGGTCGGTGACCAGTGGAGTGCCTCAGGGACCTGTTCAGGGACCCTTACTCTTTGTGATTTTTGTAAATGACCTGGATCAGGAAGTGGAGGGATGGGTTAGTAAGTTTACTGATGACACAAAGGTTGGATGTTTTGTGGATAGCGTGGATGGCTGTCAGAGTTTACAGCGGAACATTGATAGGATGCAGAACAGGGCTGAGAAGTGGCAGATGGAGTTCTGCCCAGGTAAGTGTGAAGTGGTTCATTTTAGTAGGTCAAATATGATGGCAGTGAAAATGTCGGGACTGAGATGAGGGGAAATGTCTCCACGCCGAGGGTGGTGAATGTCTGTAAATCCCCACCACAGAGGGCGGTGATGACTCGGTGATCGTCCTCACATAAAACAGAGGCTGGCAGATTTGTGGAGACCCAAGGGATCGAGAAAATGAGGATCGGCAGAAGCAAGTGGCTGAGATGGGAGAGTAGCCTCCATCTTGCTGATGGTTAAAGGGGCCAAATGGCCTCCTCCTGTTGTTTCTCACTTAATGTTTCAGTGTACCTGTCCAGTGAGGCCAGAGGAATGTGAATAGAAACGAGTGTTTATAAACATAGACTGATTTAAATGGCAAACACGAGGAAATTTGCAGATGCTGGAAATTCAAGCAACTCACACACAATGCTGGTGGAACGTAGCAGGTTAGGCAGTATCTATAGGGAGAAGCGCTGTCCACGTTTCGGAACGTTTCAGGACTGACGAAGGGTCTCGGCCCGAAGCGTCGACAGTGCTTCTCCCTATTGATGCTACCGGACCTGCTGCGTTCCACCAGCATTTTGTGTGTGTTGACTGATTTAAAAGAAACCAGCTCATTTTCTGTGTGGGTCTGAATTGTGTCTCGGGATGGGATGTGAATCAAAACTATAACTCTGAGAACTCTGTGACCTGGGGCTGGAGGGAAAGGGATCGGGGAAGATATAGAGGGAAAATCTAAATACGTATGGAAATGATATAGGGAAATAATGAAATAATGTGGGAAATGCGGCGGTGGGTAGGGCAATATGTGAAGAGCGAGGAACAGTCACCGGTCACATGGGAGACCCTCCAGCGAAACGTGATCATGTTTTACCGCAGATCGGCAGCATTTGCGGGGTTGTTTCCGTGGCCCCGCCCACCGCCTGTGACGCAAAAAAGAAGCACATTGCGCATGCTCACAGGCCCGAGCAAGGCAGTGATGTTTTTTTTCGTTCTTTGTGGAAGTCGGTCAGCGGCGGGTCCGGGTTCGGGATCGGGATCGGGAGGGGGTCCTCACCCCCTTGGACGGGGAGCCGGAGACGGATTATTCTCTGCGGGGCAACATCAACAATTTCCTTCGGTGAGTATTGAAGCCGGTCGCGAGCGGGGAGGTCTGACGTTGAGTGGTGAGTTAACTTTCCCGAACTCAAACAAGAGAAAATCTGCAGCTGCTGGAAATGCGAGCAACGCGCACAAAATGCTGGAGGAACTCAGCAGGCCGGGCAGAATCCAGGAAAAGAGAACAGTCGACATTAGCGGCCGAAACCCTTCGGCAGGACTGGAGAATAAAAGGTGGGGGTGGGGAAGGGAGAGAGAAACACAAGGTGATCGGTGAAACCTGAAGGGGGAGGGGATGAACTTTCCCGAACTGGTGGCCTCGCCTCGCTTCCTTCACAGAATCTGCCGGGGTCGGTCCGGGTTGTGAGACCTTCACACCGAACCATCTGAGATGAGCCGCCGCTCAGCCCCTGTTGTTCTGGTCCTATTAGCAGGATGAAGTAAAACATATTTCCATATTGTTACTGACAGAGAATTGTATAATTGCTGTTCTGTGTGTTATCTGAATGTACTTGCCTGTGATGCTGCCACAAGTCAGTGTTTCTCTGTACCTGTACCTTCCCGTACTTGTGCACTTGGCAATAAATTCAACAGGACCTGAGAAATCTCAGTGAGATTTGATTAGTGATGATCATCTTGGCAGCTCGGTAGGTCGAATGTATGAGACAGTACAGTGTTAAATGCAAAACCCTGAACAGTGTTGATAATCAGAGGGATCTTAGACTCCAAGTACATCGCTCCCTGAAAGAGACTGCACAGATTGATCGGGTGGTTAAGAAGGCAAATGGCATGGTTGTCTTTATCAGTTGAAGCATTGAGTTCAAAAGTCGGGAAGTTGTGTTGCAGCTTTATAAAACTAGTTAGACCACATCTGGAGTGTTTCATACAGTTCTGGTCGCTCCCATTCTCGGAAGGATGTCGGGGCTTTGGAGTGGGCGCAGAAAAGGTTTACCAGGATATTGCCTGGATTAGAGGGCCTGAGCTTTAACGGGAGGTTGGAAAAAATTGTGTCGTTTTCTCCGGAACCGTGCCGGCTGGGGTGAGACTGGATAGACGTTTATAAGATTACCAGAGGATTAGAAGCCATGTCTCAGAAAGGCAGCGTCCATTATCAAGGACCTCCAGCACCCAGGGCATGTGGATTTCTCAATGTTACCAGCAGGTAAGGAGGGACAGAAGTCTGAAGGCTCACACTCAGTGATTCAGGAGCAGTTTCTTCCCCTCTGCCATCCGATTGCTAAATGGATATTGAACCCTTGAACACTACCTCACATTTAAAATATATAGTATTTCTGTTTGTTGCACGATTTTTAATTTATTCACAGAAACAAAGAAAACCTACAGCACAATACAAGCCCTTAGGCTCACAAAGTTGTGCCAACATGTCCCTACCTTAGGAATTACTATGGTTACCCATAACCCTCTATTTTTCTAAGCTAGTATTTCTTTATTTTTCTCCAGGTACCTATTGTGCTGTCTTGTCATAACCATTTCAGACCTGGGAAAAAGTCTCTGACTATCCACACGATCAATGCCTCTCATCATCTTATACACCTTTATCAGGCCAACTCTCATCCTCCGTTGCTCCAAGTAGAAAAGGCCAAGTTCACTCAAACTTTTCTAATAAGGCATGCTCCCCAATCCAGGCAACGACTGTGTAAATCTCCTCTACACCCTTTCTGTGGTTTCCACATGCTTCATGTAGTGAGACAACCAGAATTGAGCACAGTGGGGTGTGACCAGCGTCACATATAGCTGCAACATTACCTCTCGGCTCCTAAATTCAATCCCACGATTGATGAAGATCAATGCATCATATGCCTTCTTAACCACAGAGTCGACCTGCGTAGCAGCTTTGAGTGTCCTATGGACTGGGACCCCAGGATCCCTCTGATCCTCCACACTGCCAAGAGTCTTACCATTAATGTTATATTCTACCATCATGTTTGACCTAACAAAATGAACCACTTAACACTTATCCTGGTTGAACTCCATCTGCCACTTTTCAGCCCATTTTTGCATCCCATCAATGTCCCACTGAAACCTCTGACAGCCCTCCACACTATCCACAACTCCCCCAACCTTTGTGTCATCAGCAAATTTGCTAACCCATCCCTCCACTTCCTCATCCAGGTCATTTATCAAAATCACAAAGAGTAAGGGTCCCAGATATACTGTAAATGATTTAGTTGTTTATTTTTATTATTTTATTTTGGTTTTTTTTCTTTCTATAATATGTATTGCATTGAACTGCTGCTGCACAGTTTTCAAATTTCATGACACACACCGGTGATAATAAACCTGATTCTGAGTGGACAGACAATCTATTTTTCCTGGGGGTTGAAATGTCTAATATATTTATGGTGAGAGGAGATGTAAGCAGCAAGTTTGTTTCTTTACACAGAATGGTGGGTAGCTGGAAAACTCTGCCTGGGGTGGGAGACCCGACTGGTCACGTGACCACGTTTGCCCCTCCCATTTAACAGCAGATGGGCAGCACCTGTGCATCTGTTTCTGAGGCCCTGCCCTCCGGATGATGTGACACTCACTCCGCGCATGTTCACAGACTCCGGCTGGTCGGTGTTTTCTTTTCCGCTCAGTGCTGAAGCGCATCATCTGTGGGATCGAGGGAAGGGTCCTCACCTCCTGGGTGGGGGAGCCAGGGGTTGGGATCACTGTCTCTGGGTCGAAGATATTGCATTCCCATCGGTGAGTATTGAGACCGATCCCAAGCGGGGAGATCCGATGTTGGCCGTGAGCCCCGAACTGAGGACCAATTACTCATTTATTTTCAAATTATCTGGGCTGGTCAAAAATGTGTAGACTTCACTTAATCTGCATTGAACAATCCAAACCTGGAGCCCAGGCTGTCTATTGCCACAGAGTTGAAATGGGAGACCCACCAACAGATCACGTGAGGCTGTTTACTGCAGATCTGCCCTACCCTTCACTTTGTGATGCAAGATGACGTGGTGTGTGCTCAGAGTCCCTGGATGGGTCAGGATGCTTCCTCTATGTTGTGTTGGGGAATCTGACATTGGTCACTGAGTCCCGTTAACTTCCCCCAACTCGCCTCATTTCCTGAGGCTGCTCACATTTGTCCTTGAGCTTTCTGGCTGTTGTGTCTCCTCCTGGACTGGGGTGGGTGAGAAAGGAGAACGTCCCAGGTTGTGGAGATCTTTGATTTCACTGCCTGCTTTACCGAGGGACTGGGAAGTCTAGGGGGGAGAGTGGTTTCTGTGATGTGCACGTGGCCAAGTGGTTAAGCAATCTGAAGGTCATGAGTTTGAGCCTCAGGCCAGGCAGTGCGTTGTATCCTTGAGCATGGCACTTAACCACACATTGCTCCTGCACATTTATAGCCCAGATGGATCAAATCACCAAATCCTGTTCCTGTGTCTTATGCATTACCATGACAGAATGATGGCTCCTTCTTATCCCATATTGTTTTGTGATGTGTGAGGGGCAATAAAAGATTGTTCATTGAGATGATTATATTTGGCTTCAACGTTTAAATTTCAGTGAGTTTTGTTCTTAGTAACATTAAGCAAAAATGTTTGGTTCTCCTTTTCATTGTTAATGTGCTTCATTAGCTCTCTGGTTAGTGTTAGACCTGCGGTGAGAGGTTTATTGGAAGAAAAGCCCCAACTGGAAGCAAACCACAGCTGAAAATGTGGGAATAGCAACAAGTGAACTAGCCCGAGGACTGAGAGCATCAACTGGAGAGAACACCTCTGAATCAGCTGACTTGGAGATCCCAGTGAGTCAGTGAGGAGGAAGTTTGGTGAGTCTCATTAACTCAAACACTGGTCCTTTATACCTGTACAATAGAAGGTGGGAAATAGTTGGTGAGACTGAATGTGCCCAGAACAACCATTTATGCCTCTGTCAGACACAGTTACAATCACACCAGGTCTGGTAAAGTGCTTCCAGCAGCCCAGCCCTTTAAAATCACTCGCATTTTGTGGAAGTCAAATCTGGTTAAAGTGGTGGAAATCGGGCAGAATCTCAAGTTGCTGGAGATCTGCACTAAAAACTGAAAATGAAGTCATCCTGACAAAATGTTATGAACCTGAATTGTAAAGATTGTTTCTCTCCCCACAGCTGTTCCTGACATGCTGAGAAGTTTGGTAATTCCAATTTCTTTTTATTACATTCACTCTGGATTGGTTTATGTTTCCTGAAATGTACCGGTTTTAATGTGGTAGTGGAAATGGCTCACTCTGTGATAGTTGAACAATAAAGTAACCACAACTTTTCCCTGCAAATTACCTTGGTGCCAATTAGTTTGCTATTCCTAGAAATGTGTTCAGTACAGTTGTTGTGAACAAGGTTTACAGAATAATCTCAGGAATGTTCGGCGTTATGTATGAGGAGCATTTGATTGTTTTGGACCTGTGCTCAATGGAGTTCAGAGGGACGGTGGGGGTGGTGGGGGATGTTTGGTTAAGTAAACCTACCAAATGCTGAAAAGCCTGGATACAGTGGACATGGAGAGGATGTTTCCATTAGACTGTGATCTGACAGCACAGTCTCAGAATAAAGAAGCTTCCCGTTAAAACTGAGTGGAGAAAAAAATTTGGCCAGAAGATGTCTGATCTGTGGAATTTGTTGCCACAGAGGTTGGTTGAAGCTGCCATTTGGGTATATTTATGACAGAGATTAACATATTCATGATTGCTGAGTAGCTTCAGGGTTACAGGAGGAAGGCAGGAATATGGTGTTGGAATGAAAATCAGCTGTGGTTAAATGGTGGGGCAGATCAGATGGATCGAATCAACTAATTCTGTTCCTTATGTCTTACCATGACTGAATGATGGCTCCTCCTTATCTCATATTGTTTTGTTCTTAGTAACATTAACCAGAAATGTTTGGTTCTCCTTTTTATTGTTATTGTGCTTCATTATCTCTCTGGTTAAAGTTAGACCTGCGGTGAGAGGTTTATTGGAAGAAAAACCCCAACTAGAAGCAAACCACGGCTGAAGATGAGGGAACAGCAACAAATGAACCAGCCCGAGGACTGAGAGCATTAACTGGAGAGAACAGCTCTGCCTCAAGAGACTCTGAGATTCCATTGATTCAGTCAGGAGAAAGTTTGGTGAGTCTCATTTACTCAAACACTGATCCTTTAGATATTACATACCTGTATAAGGGAAGGTGGGATATAGTTGGAGTGAGACTGAATGTGCCCAGAACAACCAGTTATGCCTCTGTCAGACCCAGTTGCAATCACTCCAGGTCTGGTAATGAGCTTCCAGCAGCCCAGTCCTTTAAAACCACTCCCACTCTGTGGAAGTCAAATCTGGATAAAGTCACTCAGAGACTGTACGGTACAAACTCTTTATTCCAAGCACCTGGGGCTTACTTAGTTAGTCGCTCAAACAGGAACAGTCTGTGACTATTCCCACCCAATCCACTAACTGACTAACAATTCCCCTTACACCACAGATATATCCATCCAGATACCCCCACACAAGACAGGCTGGAGCCAAAGATATTTACTACATGACAGGCTGGAGCCCCTAAAGACAAACTACAAAATAGTCATAATGGTTTACACACACAGAATAGACTGAAGCTATCCTATCTCTACATGTGAATGCGCAAGGAGATAAGCATCTTGAAACCCTAGCTAGCTACCCGCAAGAAGAAACATGACTCAGCACATCGGTTGATCATCAGCAGTTTCTTTCAGAAAAACAGACTGCTATTGTTTAACGAAGTGTTAACCATTTTACAGACTTTATCCTTCCCTCCGTTTGATCATTACATTATCAACAATGCAGTAACTTTTTACAGAGAAAGCAACTGACGACAGCATTGACTTATCAGTGGGTAAAGACAGTGTATAACAGTAATTGTAACAGAGATGTGTACAACTATTAGGACATAATGCAGTATCATGCCCCACATATTACCAAACAGGCCTTCAAAGATCACCATTTCGACCCTTTGGTGAACCCGTGTAAATCCTGCCCTACTTTCTTGATGCTGTCAATCTCCTTTGCAGTGTGCTCGGAGAGGGGTGTAATGTTAGTAGATTCATCAGGAATATACGTGCAGCATTCTGTGTCAATAACAGCACAGCTTCCCTCTTTCTCAGCTGGGATAAACTCTAAAGCTGTACGATTGTGTATGACTGTTTGCCAGATTGCAATCATTTCAGTGGATATTTCTGTTACTTGGGCCTGTGTTTCTGTCAGGTCCCCTGCTGTATTGTGGCCAGCTCCTCAAGTGCTGTATCCAAATTGATTATCTCTCATGAATTCCTGGCTACTCCATAGGAGAGAAAAGTAATCATCCAAAATCAATCAGTCTCAGTTATTCCTCTCGGCTGCTGGGCACCTGCAAGTATGGCCAGGATGCATGTTTCCCAGTATTGGAAGTTCCGTTTGATGGGGGCCTAAGACACCATCCCTCAAAACACTGACAGCCACAGTCATCTCTGTCTGGACCACAGGTCCTCATCTCACTTCCCCAGATGTTATTTGAGAAAGCCCAGGCTGAGAGTTCCTCACTCTGGTTGAGCGGGATTACTGACATTGGAACCATAGTTTTACCATGCTGTGGAATTTCAGCACAAACCCAGCAGGCCCCTAGTTCTAACTGTTTAGCATAGGTATAACAGAAAGACGGAAATGTGTTAACATGGGGGCCCCTGGATGCTGGGGTGAGCCCTCTCAAAGACATAAACATGAACACCACTAACAACCAATACATTTTCCATTAGTCCGAGAGAGACCTTCTACACAGTTCCTTCAGTAAGATGTTTGGCACCTAATTGATGTATCCACCGAGATTGCCCCTTCAGTTTCACACCCATGTAAATGGTCAGCAACACCTAATATGGTCCAAACAATTGGGACCAAGGTTCCCTCAATCCCAGTTGTTTGTCAGGAAACAAATATCCTAAGGTCCATGATGGGATAGTCACTCCTCTCTGCAGAGTAGTTCTCTTCCTTGTAAGCCTGTCGTACTTGTGAATGTATGCTTGGAAAATTTTGGTTAGTTGGCATATATATTTCCCCACGTCTTCCGCTTGGGTATGAATATCCAATTTTGCTGGTAGACTTTCTGGGAGCAATGATACACAAGGTCTTAGTCCCCAGGGTGTCTTCATGGACCATCCAGAAATGATTTCAGCTGGTGACAACCCTGTTTTCCCCTGTGGGGTAACCCTCATATGGAACTGGGTGATGGTAGGACCTTCAACCGAGTCCAGTCTCCACTGTTAGTTTGGCCAATTTACTCTTCAGAGTGCCATTGGCTCTCTCCACTGTGTCAGCGGCCCGTGGGTGGTGTACACAGTGGAATTGTTGCTTGATAGCTAGTTCATTACGTATACCTTTGTTTACTTTCATCACGAAGTGTGGGTCATTGTCAGAGCTCAGCATCTCTGCCAGGCCGTACCTGGGAAGTATTTCCCGTAATAATACCTTCACAACAGTCATAACAGTATTATTGGTAGTTGGAACAGCTTCAACCCATCTACTAAACACATCTATAATATCTAAGCAGTATCTATAGCAATGTACTCTAGGCAATTCAATAAAATCAACTTGTAGACACAAAAAGGTCCACCTGGCAAGGGAGTCGTACCCGGTGTGCAGGGTACAGGTTACCAACCATTACCTCCTTTCCCAGGTGTGTACAATTATGTATCTAATCGACCAATATTGGTAAAAACTGTGTATGAACACAAATCTGTCCCACTGGGGTGATCCAAAAACCTAGGTCGGGGTCTTTCTGGCACCCCCATCTGGGACCACAGTTTTCACTCCTCCTCAGAGGCGTCCCCCTGAGAAGAACAAAACTCGAGGTAGCTGTAGAGCGGTGAGTAAGTTGTTTACAAAGGTGACATTACTAACGGGGTGGCCAGAGGAAGTCAGGAATCCCCATGTTCTCAGAGAGCCCTGTAGTCATGTACAATTCCAAATGTATAACGGGAGTCTGTGTAAACGTTCCCACTTTAGTCTGTTGCTGGGATACAGGGATGAGTCAGAGCAAACAGCTCAGCCTTCTAGGCAGAGACAGCTGCTTCAAAAGAGGCCTGTTCAATTACTTCACTGTCCATCACTATTGCATAGTCAGAATATTGTTATCCTGCTGGATCCACAAAAGAGCTTCCATCCTCATAAAACATTGCCTCGGGATTGAGGGGATATTGCTAAATGGATGGGAGAGTCTGTCCTTCTTTCATGGTGATCCAGACGGAGACAGTTGGTGCGACAGACTTCCTGGCCTGAAATTACACAGAGATGGGGTACAGCATCTTGGGATTGGACACTATTAAAAGGTTATCTTACCAGATATCCCGTCTTCACCTCAGACTCCTTCCCGTATTGGACTAGACCCGCGGCCAAGTCTTGCCAGTCTCCCTCGGTGCTGGAGGCTTGTTTTGTTAGGGTGTAGGCCAGGAACCCTGGGCTCTTTGGCTTGAAACCAGTGCAAACGCTAAAGGTGGTATGGGGAACTACCTGTTCTGTCTGTCGCCAAAGGAAATCTGGCAATTCGGCCAGTAATGCAATACCGTTTCTTCCTTTAACCTCTCTAATCACCGTGACTGGGAACTTCTGTCCATCGAGGGGTGCATAATATTGGCTTTCCTCAGTGGCGCACCCCGTAGGGTCAAAGCACAGAGTCACATGAGGGTCGGCTGCTGGCAGAAGGAGTGGAGTCCAAATTAAATGCCCTCCACTTGGGCGTCAGAAACTGGAGAAGCTGTCGGGTGTTCACCTGTCAAGGGTGACAGCATTGTCTGTGCAAAGAATCTCGATTTCCAACAGACAGAGCAAGTCTCTCCCTGCTAGATTACACCCCCGTCTGGTGGTGACTGTAAATGAAACCTCACACTGGTTCCCCTGGAATTCCACCTGAGTGGCTGGGTATGTGAATATGTACGTTCCGTGCCTTCGAACCCTGACAGAGTGATTATAACGTCTGATAGCTGGAATCCCTTTTCTGATACTATTTCCTGATCAAGAGTGGTTGTGGTTGCCCTCATATCAATCATAAATGGAACTGGATTTCCAGCAACTTGAAATATTACATTGGGCTCTTCCTGAGGATTGGCACTCATGGTTGGAAGCATCTTCTTGTCAATTTCTAAACGGGTTGTTGTCCCCACCTGTCCCTTGGTAGGTTTTTGCTCCCATTTCTGTTCCTCAGATATAGCCCGCTCGTGTCCTTCTTCCCGCTGAGCATATTCACCTTTAATATTAGTTCCCTTCGGGGTTGATCGAGATTCGAAAGTTGGGTCCTAATGATATGTCAAAGCTCGTCGCATTCGATTTCGGTCATTGTCAGGCCAGTCCATATTATTTGATTTAATCATGTTGGCTAACTTAGTTGGTAAGCATTGGAGCAGTAGGGCATTGAACTGGGGGGACAGATTCCCATCATTAAAGTCTTGGTCTCCTGCGAAGGTGCCGCAGCAGGCCACAAATTGCTCTCAATAGTCTGGTCCCGATTCCCCAGGCTTAGGTTTGCATTCAGGTACTGCTGTTCAGGAGGATTTAAACTAATGTGACACGGGGATAGGAACAAGTGCAGAGAGACAGAGGGGTTCAAAATGAGTGTAGCAAAATTTCATATCCACCGTCAACCCTTTAAGTATCATTTGCCAGTCTATCTTAGCTAATTCATATCTCATACCTTCAAAGCTACCCTTCTTTAAGTTCAGAACCTTTGTTTCTGAATTCACTGTGTCACTCTCCATTGTAATGAAGAATTTCACCTTCTTATGGTCACTCTTGCCCAAGGGGCCTCGCCAACAAGATTGCTAACTAACCCTTCCTCTTTGCTCAATACCCAATGTGGAATGGCCTGCTCTCTAGTTGGTTCCTCAACACGCATATGCAATGGCAAGCATTTAAAGATTGCATGGATGAACTACAACAAGTGTTCATCCCAGTTTGGCAAAAGAATAAACCAGGGAAGGTAGTGCACCCGTGGTTGACAGGGGAAACTAGGGATAGTATCAAGTCCAAAGAAGAAACATACAAATTAGCCAGAAAAAGTGGCACACCTGAGGACTGGGAGAAATTCAGAGTCCAGCAGAGGAGGACAATGGGATTAATTAGGAAAGGGAAAAAAGATTATGAGAGAAAGCTGGCAGGGAACATAAAAACTGACTGTAAAAGCTTTTATAGATAAGTGAAAAGAAAAAGATTGGTTAAGACAAATGTAGGTCCCTTACAGTTAGAATCAGGTGAATTGGTCATAGGGAACAAGGACATGGCAGACCAATTCAATAACTACTTCAGTTCTGTCTTCACTAAGGAGGACATAAATAATCTTCCGGAAATAGTAGAGGACCGAGGGTCTAGTGAGATGGAGGAACTGAGGGAAATACATGTTAGTAGGGAAGTGGTGTTAGGTAAATTGAAGGGATTAAAGGCAGATAAATCCCCAGGGCAAGATGGTCTGCATCCGAGAGTGCTTAAGAAATTAGCCCAAGAAATAGTGGATGCATTGGTCATAATTTTTCAAAACTCCTTAGATTCTGGATTAGTTCCTGAGGATTGGAGGGTGGCTAATGTGACCTCACTTTTTTTTAAAAATGAGGGAGAGAGAAACTGGGAAATTATAGACCGGTTAGCCTGACATCGGTGGTGGGGAAAATGCTAGAGTTGGTTGTGAAAATGTGATAACAGCACATTTGGAAAGAAGTGAAATAATCGGACAACGTCAGCATGGATTTGTGAAAGGAAAATCATGTCTGGCGAATCTTATAGAATTTTTTGAGGATGTAACTAGTAGAATGGATAGGGGAGAACAAGTAGATGTCGTATATTTGGATTTTCAAATGTCTTTTGACAAGGTCCCACACAGGAGATTAGTGTGCAAATTTAAAGCACACAGTATTGGCGGTATGTTATCGATGTGGATAGAGAATTGGTTGGTAAACAGGAAGCAAAGAGTGGGAATAAACGGGACCTTTTCAGATTGGCAGGCAGTCACAAGTGGGGTACTGCAAGGCTCAGTGCTGGGACCCCAGTTGTTTACAATATATATTAATGATTTAGACGAGGCAATTAAATGCAGCATCTCCAAGTTTGCGGATGACACGAAGCTTGGCGGCGGTGTTAGCTGTGAGGAGGATGCTAAGAGGATTCAGGGTGACTTGGATAGGTTAGGTGAGTGGGCAAATTCATGGCAGATGCAATTTAATGTGGATAAATGTGAGGTTATTCACTTTGGTTGCAAGAACAGGAAAACAGATTATTATCTGAATGGCCAATTAGGAAAAGGGGAGGTGCAATGAGACCTGGGTGTCATTGTACACTAGTCATTGAAAGTGGGCATGCAGGTACAACAGGCGATGAAAAAGGCAAATGGTATGTTGGCATTCATAGCAAAAGGATTTGAGTACAGGAGCAGGGAGGTTCTACTGCTGTTGTACAAGGCCCAGGTGAGGCCACAGCCGGCGTACTGTGTGCAGTTTTGGTTCCCTAATCTGAGGAAAGACACTCTTGCCATAGAGGGAGTACAAAGAAGGTTCAACAGATTGATTCCTGGAATGGCAGGATTTTCATATGAAGAAAGACTGGATCGACTAGGCTTATAATCGCTGGAATTTAGAAGATTGAGGGGGGATCTTATTGAAACGTATAAAATTCTAAAGGGATTGGACAGGCTAGATGCAGGAAGATTGTTTCCAATGTTGGGGGAGTCCAGAACAAGGGGTCACAGTTTAAGGATAAAGGGGAAGCCTTTTAGGACCAAGATGAGGAAAAACTTCTTCACACAGAGAGTGGTGAATCTGTGGAATTCTCTGCCAAAGGAAACAGTTGAGGCCGGTTCATTGGCTATATTTAAGAGGGAGTTAGATATGGACCTTGTGGCTAACGGGATCAGAGGTATGGAGAGAAAGCAGGTACAAGGTTCTGAGTTGGATGATCAGACATGATCATACTGAATGGCGGTGCAGGCTTGAAGGGCCTAATGGCCTACTCCTGCACCTATTTTCTATGTTTCTATGTGTGGAAAATTAAAATCTCCCAGAATCACAACCTTGTGCTTACTACAAATATCTGCTATCTCCTTATAAATTTCCTCCTCCAATTCTCGCTCCCAATTAGCTGGTTTATAATACACCCCTATAAGTGTTACTATACCTTCCCCATTCCTCAATTCCACCAACATAGGCTCCCTAAATGAGCCCTGTAATCTATCCTGTCAAAGCACTGCTGTAATATTTTCTCGGACAAGCATTGCAATACCTCCCCCTCTTGCCCTTCTGATTCTGTCACACCAGAAGCAACAAAATATTGGAATATTTAGTTGCCAATCACAGCCCTCCTGCAACCATGTTTCACTAATAGATACAACATCATATTTCCAGTTATCAATCCATACTCTAAGCTCATCCACCTTTTTACAATGCTCCTAGCATTAAAATAGATGCATTCAAGAAACTTTCCACCTCTTCCTCTCTGTTTATCCCTAACGGTGCAAACAACTTTATTATCTCTTTTTTTCCCTTCTCCCCTACACCTTCAGTCTGAGCGCTCCTGCATCAGGGAGGAAGTTCAAATCATCTGTGTGTTAAATGTTTAGCCAGCACAGTGACTGAAGGCAGCTGCAGGTTCATGAGGGACTGTTACTGTCAGATTCTGCAGTTCTTGCGGCTGCTCATCGCACCCAGGACTGAACCCTGGTCACTGAGCATTGGAGGAGTCTGTTCAGTTGATGTTAGCCTTAAACTAGACTGGCATTTAATATTGTGGATTTGTGAAAGATAAATCAGTTCTGTATCAAATCCCGTGTCTCAGGTACTTACTGTCTCTACCACACTCACAGTGTACACTAGAAACGCCACTCAGCCCATCTGATTCCTGCCCATGTTTCTGTTCCATATCAGTATATCAAAATCTATCCCTGCCATTCCCCTCTCACTCTCCCTGAGATGACAGGTTGCAACTAGTCACCACTCTATGGGATAGGAGATTTCCCATGAATTTCATGGAAACATATAAATGCACAACACATTACAGATGCTTTGTCCCACATTGCTGTGCCAACCATGTATCTTACTCTAGAAGCTGCTTAGAATTACCCTGCTGCATAGCCACCTATTTTCCTAAGCTCCATGTACCTATCTGAGAGTCTCTTAAAAGACCCTATTGTATCTGCCTCTACCACCGTCGCTGGCGGTGCATTCCACACACACACCACTCTTTGTTTAAAATACTTAGCTCTGACATCTCCTCTGTACCTACTTCCAAGCAGCTTAAACCTATTCCCCCTCATATTAGCTGTTTCAGCCCTAGGGAAAAAGCCTCTGGCTATCCATACAACCAATGCCTCTCATCATCTTATACACCTGCATGAATTTCTCCAGGGTGAATAAGACGATGAGCTCACTGAGGTTTTGACGTTCTCTCTCTCTCTCTCTGTCTCTGACGTCACAGTCCCGCCTCACTCAGGCACTTAAAGCGACACTCACAGTAAGCGAACCTGCTGTCTCGTAACACAATGCACCTCTAAAGTCTGACAGCAGACTAGCGAGTGAATCTTCGATGGTGCAGAGTCAGAAACCAAGGAGTTGCCAGATTGAGTCAGGCTTTGGGGCTGCAAGGAGAGATGGGGTCTAGAGTTTACGAGGAGGAATAATCGGACCGGCAGGATGTGGCTACAAAAGAAAGGTCAGAAACATTTGTAAACTGGTTGACCGAAATAATGGTGGTTAATTTCAGGCAGCAAATGTGGAGAGGAATAAAAAGACAATGTTTAGGCCGAGCCCCTTCAGCATGCCTAGCCTGTGTACTCCACTGCTTAGTTGCTCTCTGAATTGCAGAGTTCCTCCAGCGTTTTGTGTGTGCGTCTCTGTATTTCCAGCAACTGCAGAATCTCCTGTGTTTTATATCTGCATTTTACTTTGGCATTAGATACACATAGATATTGAGTATATTGCTTATGGGAACCGCTTTCTGCGTTAAAACAGCTGCAGATTTTTTTCTATACACACTATAAAAAAAATGAGGTATGGACATTGAACCGGTGCTTGCAGAAATGGTTAATGGCACCGTGATTACCCAGAGGGCCATACGTTAAGAATTTTGCCGGCGCTGAAGCGCCGATGAAATGCACAGGCGTCAGGCTGAGGACGTCCCTGAGTTTCACGCATGCGTGCAGTACACAGAAGGACATGAAAATGTCGGGTGCTGGTAAGAGCGATTCTCCGTGTTTTTATCTTAAACACTGACTTCAGGACAATTCCTGTGAAATCCAGACACCGTGGCCAGCAAGCCCGGGACAGTCCTGCCCTCTTCCCTCTCTCTCATCCCCACGATCCGTACACGGGCCCCGGGGAGCTTCCGGCTGCTGAGTGAATGGGAACCGATGGATCTCTCAGACAGAGCTGAGCTCCAGCGATCTAAATGCAAGGATTAGGAACTCAGAGAACAAAATATTTTACATCACCAGTTGAGAAAATCACCTTTGTTCTATCTCCAATTACTAACAACAGAAAATCTGCAGATGCTGGAAATCCAAGCAACACTCACAAAATGCTGGAGGAATTCAGCATTAGTACTCTTTTCCATAGATGCTGCCTGGCCTGCTGAGCTCCTCCAGCATTTTGTGCCTGTTGCTTGTTCAACCTCCTCTTGTTCTGGACTTTTCTACCCGTGAGAGCATGTTTTGTCCCATTTTCTCTGGGTACTTAATGATGGCAAACACCTTTGTCCTGGGCAGCCAGTAGCTTTCACATCCCAAATGTGCCAGGCTCCAGTGAGACAGACTACTGCCCTTCCCTTCATATTCATTGGCATTGCCATCACTGAGTTCACCACTGTCAGTCATTGGGGGAGGCTTCAGGGGAATACAGAAACTGGTGATACTTGTGTGTATTCTGGTGTTGCAAAAGTTGCTGGAGAATTTGCAAGTGGGAAGAAGTGGAGTGATATTTGGAAATCTGACTTTGTAAAGCGTAACTTAGCAAGCAAACCATATATGGACAATATGCAAAAACTTTGGCGAGAAAATCCTTCATTACTCATTACAGGCCTGCTACATAGGTTGTGTGAGAATGCAGATGAACTGGATCGAACCCAGAGGAGATCAATGTTCCTATCGACAGTGATTTGCCAGCTGTTAAAATGAATACCTCTCCATAAAAATTCACTGTGCACAACTTGTCACTGGGTAAAAAAATGCACAGTGCAAGATTTATGTACACACTGGTTATTACAAATTAGAGGGGGTATTGGAGGGAAGATGGGGAGACCTGTAGTGTCCCTGATGCCCTCACTTAGAAGAAATGCATCCAGCTGCAGCTTGTAACCCTGCACTTTAAGGAGTTGGAACTTGAAATGCATATGGGAATTGATGGTCATTCCAGATACCAGCACTCTGCCCAGTCAAGAGATGATTTATCTTGCAACTTGGGTTTAACCTCACTGTAACAGTGTGATACCAAATCAAACCATGGCATCTCAAGTAAACTCATCTGAAATGTTGTCCTACACCCATTGATGGATTTTGTAAATCTTTTACAGGTTAAAAACGAGAAGGAATTTGTCTCCAGGAATCTCAAACACGACACGCCAGTTTTGTTGTCTCTGTCTAGATATTTAAGAAGTGGAGCAAGGGATTCAGTCGACCATCCTTCCTGCTCAGACTGTGGGGAGGGATTCACATGGTCATTTGAACATCTAGCAAGCCCGTCATCTTACAGAGGAGAAAGGCCTTTCACCTGCTCAGACAGTGGGAATGGATTCATTTGGTTATCACAATTGAAGGTACATCAGCAAGTTCACACTGGGCAAGGCCATTCACCTGTTCTGTGAGTGAGAAAGGATTCTGTCGGGCATCCCACCTGTGGACACACCAGTCAGATCACAGTGGGCAGAGGCTGGTCATCTGCTGAATTTCGGGTAAGGGATTCTCTTGGTCATCTGACCTAATGGCACACCAGCGTGTTCACACCAGGGGGCGGCCATTCACCTGCACAGTCTGCGGGAAGGGATTCACTGCATCATCCAACCTACTGGTACATCAGCGAGTTCACACTGGGGAGAGGCCATTCACCTGCTCAGTCTGTGGGAAGGGATTCACTCAGTCATCCCACCTACAGAGTCATCAGCAAGTTCACACTGGGGAGAAGCCGTTCACCTGCTCAGACTGTGGGAAGAGTTTCACTCGGTCATCCCGACTACTGGCACACCAGTCAGTTCATACTGGGGAGAAGCCATTCACCTGCTCAGTCTGTGGGAAGGGATTCACTCAGTCATCCCACCTACTGAGACATCAGCGAGTTCACACTGGGGAGAGGCCCTTCACCTGCTCAGTCTGTAGGAAGGGATTCACTGAGTCATCCACCCTGCAGAGTCACCAGCGAGTTCACACCGGGGAGAGGCCATTCACATGTTCAGTCTGTGGGAAGAGATTCACTCATTCATCCCACCTACAGAATCATCAGCGAGTTCACACTGGGGAGAGGCCATTCACCTGCTCAGTCTGTGGGAAGGGGTTCACTCAGTCATCTGACCTGCAGAGACATCAGAGAGTTCACACCGGGGAGAAGTTGTTCACCTGCTCAGAATGTGGAAAGGGATTCATACTGTCATCCTACCTACAGAGACATCAGCGATTTCACACTGGGGAGAAGCCATTCACCTGCTCAGTCTGTGGGAAGGGATTCACTGAGTCATCTACCCTACAGAGACATCAGAGAGTTCACACTGGGGAGAAGCCATTCTCCTGCTCAGTCTGTGGGAAGAGATTCACTGATTCATCCCACCTACACAGTCATCAGCGAGTTCACACTGGGGAGAAGCCGTTCACCTGCTCAGACTGTGGGAAGAGTTTCACTCGGTCATCCCAACTACTGGCACACCAGTCAGTTCATACTGGGGAGAAGCCATACACCTGCTCATTCTGTGGGAAGGGATTCACTCAGTCATCCAGCCTACTGGTACATCAGCGAGTTCACACTGGGGAGAAGCCGTTCACCTGCTCAGACTGTGGGAAGGGATTCACTCATTCATCCAGCCTACAGAGTCATCAGCGAGTTCACACTGGGGAGAAGCCGTTCACCTGCTCAGTCTGTGGGAAGAGTTTCACTCGGTCATCCCACCTACAGAGACATCAGCGAGTTCACACTGGAGAGAAGCCATTCTCCTGCTCAGTCTGTGGGAAGAGATTCACTCGGTCATCCCACCTACAGAGACATCAGCGAGTTCACACTGGGGAGAATCCCTTCACCTTCTCAGTCAGTGGGAAGAGATTCACTGCATCATCCAAACTACTGGTACACTAACGAGTTCACACTGGGAAGAAGCCATTCACCTGCTCAGACTGTGGGAAGAGTTTCACTTGGTCATCCCAACTACTGGCACACCAGTCAGTTCACACTGGGGAGAAGCCATACACCTGCTCATTCTGTGGGAAGGGATTCTCTGAATCAATAAACATTACTGAGTCATCAGCGAGTTCATACTGGGGAGAAGCCATTCACCTGCTCAGTCTGTGGGAAGAGTTTCACTCGGTCATCCCAACTACAGAATCATCAGCGAGTTCATACTGGGGAGAAGCCATTCACCTGCTCAGTCTGTGGGAAGGGATTCAATCAGTCATCCCACCTACAGAATCATCAGCGAGTTCACACTGGGGAAAAGCCGTTCACCTGCTTAGACTATCGGATAGGATTCACTCAGTCATCACAACTACTGGCACACCAGTCAGTTCACAGTGAGGACTGGCCATTGTTATGAATCCCTGGGTTTCCTTTGCTGTGGACTGTCATTTTAAGAGAGAGAGACAGAGATTAGGATGCCGACTCAGTCTGACTTGCAGCTTGTTTACATCGCTCGCAGCTTGTTTAGTTTTAACCGAGGACACAGACACTCAGAGTCAGTTGGAGACGAAGGAGGAAAAATGGAAGGATCGAAACCAGGGAACTAGTGACCAAGGGTCACTGTTTAGAAGTTTCCTATGCCCACAATGGTGGGTTAATTATCGATTCATGTACATCGAATGTGTGGTTGTCACCTTGTTTGATCCATAGGAGTGGATCTGATTTGGGGTATCCTGTGAAGACCACTTATGTGTTAACCCTTGCCTGGGTGTGGTGTGGTAGTTCACTTGAAGACGATATCCCTTGTGACAAGTCACTTTTGGTGATAATCCGTATGTGGATTTGGAATGATGACGGATAAAATCTACAGCGACTGTTCTTTCATTTTACAACCATGGAACCTGAGGAATTCTACATATTTGCCTTCTCTCGCCATTTACCCTGGATTGCAAATCTCTCTCTCTTATCGCCTATTCTGTAGCTGAACTGAACTTTCATACTTTACCATCTCAAGACTCCAAGCCTTGTTTCCCCTGAGCTCAATAGTTTGGGAGTTATATTTACACACATTTACAAATTTAACACTGTTAACTTCTTTTTATCTTGTTTAAGTTGCAATGTTACAAGTAGATTCTAATAAAGACAGATTTAACATCACAATCAGACTCCAAGTGTAGTCTATTGCTGCTGGCTTGTTTCTAAAGCATTATGGTTCATAACAAATTTGGGGCCTGCGTCTGGGATATGAACAAATTTGGGGGCTATTGATCGATGAATTATCGATTTGATTGGGGAAATCCCTTTTGATTTATTTGTGTGTGGAAATCAGCAGCAATGGACATTTATAAATTTCTGGAAGCACCAACCCCTAAGGCATTAGGAAAAGCCAAAAAGACTGAATTGCTGACTGTTGGTAATGGGCTGAATCTTAAGCAGGTAAGGGGGTGTGAAGGACCAGGGCAACCATAAAACTGGGAGAGGAGGTAAAGGTAAAACAATAGGGGTTTTATTATAAAATATAGGCATGCACCCCCTTTTTCAGAGACTGGGATCCCTGGTTCAACCGGTAATGATGTACATTTCAATGTGTTCACCTCTCAGTCCTCGATTCTCTAAATGAAAGGGTTATCACATTTGATCTTCCTTCATATGATGACCCAACCATTTCAGGGATCAGTCTATTGAAACTTCATTGCACACTCTATAACAAATACTCTCTAACCACTTTGTTAATCCTCTGTGCATAAAATGTCCATCTTCCGCAGCTCCGTGTTGCCCCAACCAGTCACCTCCTACCCCTGTCATTGGCCCCACTTACAGGTCAACCATCTGCCGGTGTTTCCCCCCCCCCCAATGTGAATCCCTCTGCTCGCCACCATCGTGGGCTCAGACATTTCCACAGATTTCCACCGGGACAAACATCCTGTCCGCCCCCTCTCACACCATCTTTTTCCTTTCAATAAAATCCCTCCTCTCCCTCCCGAGGGAACTGGCATCAAACCGACGGGCCGAGCTGTCTCCTCCTACCTCTCGGCGACACATCAGACTCCGGCCGCAGAAGAAGCTTCACAAATGCCCCAACTTCCCTTAGAGGGAAATGGAAATAAATCAAAAAACGGACATTTACTCCGCTGTGATGTGGAGTTTGAGGCCGGAGCGGGAGGCGAACTCTGCGGGGGAAACGCCCTCTGGACTTGTCCACCTCTGCGACTGGTGGTAACAAGTGATTGACATCGCTTTGCACCAATGGGAATAGAGCAGCCCCTGAATCCTCTGTTGACAGCGGTGGGGGAGGGCTGGTCACGTGATTATTAACCCAGCTATTAAACTGATAAAGCCCGAGCTTACCAGCGCATGGATGACGTAAGACGCTGTGCACGTAAGGGCAGATCCCGGTGTGGGAAGCCCATGCGTGACGTCAGGCGCGATGGGGTCTGTGTGACGTCACCTGTGGGGATGCACTCGCATTTAAATGCACCTTAATGTGCGTTTCTTATGATTTCAGTGGGACAACAACATTAATCACCGGTTTCGTAACTGAATCCAGTGTTGTGAGATGTAAAGTCCCCTGTTATGTGTCCGGCTGTGCCGTGTTGTTTGGGGGCTGTTGATCGATTAATTATCGTTTTGATTAGGCATATCCCTTTTGATTTATTTGTGTGTGGAAATCAGCAGCAGTGGATATTGATAAATTTCTGTTGGTTGGATGACTGAGTGAATCCCTTCCCGCGTACTTCCTCATCCAGGTCATCCACTCTTGGTCTTCTTGGAATCATTCTTTGAAACTTCTCCGGACTCATTCCAATACAAGCACATCCTTTGCTCAGATAATAAATCGGAAGTACAGGTCGGAACCTGCTCACCATACACCAACAGTGATCTGCCCAATGCGTTATAAAGCTATAGTATCGCATCCTTGCTCTTATATTGCTAACATTGCAGTTGTCATCCTTAATCAACTCCATCTGCAAGCAAACCTTTAGCGCCTCTTGCTCAAGGACTCACAAGCACTTATGCACCTCTAATTTTTTCAAGTTTCTCCCATTTATTTTTTTTCTACGCCCAGTTACTTCCACCAAATGTACATGACTTGCATACACTGTATTTCAACTTCTACTTTGCTGACATTCTCCAGACCTATCGAAGTCCTTCTGCAGACTCCCGCTTTGCTCTGAACTACCTGTCCCGTACCTATCTTTGTATCAACTGCAATGTTCGTCACCAAGGTATCAATTCCATCATCCATATCATTCAGATTTAACATGAAACGATGCGATCTCAATACTGACCCCTGCAGAACAGCATTAGTTACCGACAGCAAAACAGAATTGCCCACATTATTCTGACTCTTTCTCCCTTGTCAGTACGTATCTTTCCTGTAATTCCATGAGCTGTGATCCTGTTAAGCAGCCTCACGTGCAGCACCTTAGAAACATAGAAAACCTGCAGCACGTTACAGGCCCTTTGGCTCACAAAGCAATGCCGAACATGTCCTTGCTCTAGAAATGCCAAGGGTTACCTACAGTTATCTATTTTTCTCAGCTCCGTGTACCTATCCAGGAGTCTCTTAAAAGACCCGATCGTGTCCGCCTCCACCACCATTGCCGGCAGCCCATTCCAAGCACTCAGCACTCTGTGTAAAAAACTTACCCCTGACATCTCCTCTGTACCTACTTCCAAGCATCTTCAAACTATGCCCTCTCGTGCTAGCAATTTCAGCCCTGGGAAAAAGCCTCGAACTGTCCACACGATCAATGTCTCTCATTTTCTTGTACACCTCCATCAGGTCACCTCTCATCCTCCATCACTCCAAGGAGAAAAGACTAAGTTCACTCAACCTATTCTCAAAAGCCATGCTCCCCTATCCAGATTAAGATTATTAAGGGATTGGACAAGATAGAGGCAGGAAATATGTTCCAGATGCTGGGAGAGTCCAGCACCAGAGGGCATGGTTTGAGAATAAGGGGTAGGCCATTTAGGAAAGAGTTAAGGAAAAACTTCTTCTCCCAGAGAGTTGTGGGGGTCTGGAATGCACTGCCTCGGAAGGTAGTGGAGGCCAATTCTCTGGATGCTTTCAAGAAGGAGCTAGATAGGTGTCTTATGGATAGGGGAATCAAGGGATATGGGGACAAGGCAGGAACCGGGTATTGATAAGGAATTGATCAGCCATGATCTCAAAATGGCGGTGTAGGCTCGAAGGGCCGAATGGTCTACTTCTGCACCTATTGTCTATTGTCTATTTTCTTGAACACCTCTATCAGGTCACCTCTCATCCTCCATCACTCCAAGGAGAAAAGACTGAGTTCACTCAACCTTTTCTCAAAGGGCATGCTCCCCTTTCCAAACAACATCCTCGTAAATCTCCTCAGCACCCTTTCTATGGCTTCCACATCCTTCCTGTAGTTTGGCGACCAGAACTGAGCACAGTACTCCAAGTGGGGTCTGACCAAAGTCCTATATAGCTACAACATTACACCTCGACTTTTAAACTCAAGCCTGCAGTTGATTAAGGCCAATGCACAGTATGGCTTCTTAACCACAGAGTCAACCTACCTAGCAGCTTTGTGTCTCCTATGGACTCCGTCCCCAAGATCCCTCTGTTCCCCCACACTGCCAAGAGGCTTACCATTAATACTATATTCTATCATATTTGACCGAAGAAAATGAACCACATCACACTTCTTTGGGTTGAACTCCATTTGCCACTTCTCAGCCCAGGTTTGCAGACTATCAATATCCCCCTGCAACCTAATCCAACCTTTGTGTCATCAGCAAATTTACTATCCCGTACCTCCACTTCCTCATCCAGGTGATTTATAAAAGTCACGAAGGGTAGGGGTCCCAGAACCGATCCCTGAGGCAGACCACTGGTCACCGACCTCCATGCAGAATATGACCAGTCTACAACCACTCTTTGTCTTCTGTGAGCAAGCCAGTTCTGGATGCACAAAGCAATGTGCCCTTGGATCCCATGCCTCCTTACTTTCTCAATCAGCCTTGCATGGGGTACTTTGTTGAAGATCATCTGAAAATCCAAGCAAACAACATACACTGCCTCTGCTTTATCTATCTTGCCTGTTATTTCCGCAAAGTATTCCAAAAGATTTGTCAGTCAAGATTTCCTCGAAAGAATCCGGCTGACTTTGGCCTACTTCATCATGTTTCCTCAATTACAGTACCCAAAAAACACACTCTTAGTATACTATAACATCTTCCTGACCACTAAGGTCAGACTAACTGTCCAATAATTTTCTTTCGTGTGCCCCCTCTCTTAAAGATGAGAAGCATATGCTGGGCTATGGTCCAGGTGGAAGTTGTTGGAACTCGGAAGAGCACGGACTAGACTGGCCGAATGGCATTTTCCTGTGTTGTAGTGTTTTATGACTCTAATGCCTTCACAATCTCTTCAGCTACCTCTTTCTGAACTCTGCGGTGTCTTATCTACCTTCAGGCCTTTCAGCTTCAAAAACACCTTCTCTCCTTGGTAAAAGCATGTATCCTCACTTCTGCCCCAGGTACTGCTGAATGTTTGGCATTTATGTAATAAATTTAACGACACAACTGTAGTGGGTGACTTCAATCTGCAGGAGGATTGGGAAAGTCAGATTGGCGTGAGATCGCAAAAGAGGGGATGTATTGAATGCAAACGAAATGGCTTTTTAGAGCAGCTGATGGTTGAGCCTACTCGGGGAACTGCTATCTTACATTGGGTGTTGTGTAATTACCCAGATCTTATTAGGGAGGTTAATGTAAAGGAACCATTAGAAGGCAGTGATCATAATATGATTGAATTCCCACTGCAATTTGTGAGGGAGAAGCACAGGCAAGATACATAGTATCTCAATGGAATGAAAGTGAATTACAGAGGCATGAGAGAGGTGATTCCCCAGGTGGATTGGAGGATGCTGGTGGAGATGACGCCAGAGCAGAAATGGCTGACGTTTCTGGGAATAGTTCATAATGTACAGGATAGATATGTCGCACAGACGTAGTTCTCAAACAGCGGGGCTAGGCTATCGTGGCTGACAAAGGAAGTTAAGGACTATATAAAAGCATGTAAGGTAGCAAAAGTGAGTAGTAGGTTGGATAATTGGGTAGCTTTTAACATCCAACAACAGGCAAATTTAAAATAAAAGCTATAAGGGGAAAGGTGAAATATGACAGCAAACTATACAATAATATAAACCAGTTGTAAAATATATGAAAGGGAGGCGAGAGTTGATATTGGACCACTGGGAAATGATGCTCATGGGGTACAAATGGGGAAGAGCTGGTAGATGAACTTGATAGGTACTCTGCATCCGTCTTGTCTGTGGAAGACACAACCAGTGTGCCAGAGATCCATGAGTGTCAGGGAGCAGGACTGAGTGCCATTGCTATTACAAAGGAAAACGTGCTAGGCAAACTCAGGTTCTTAAAGTGGATAAGTCACCTGGACCAGATGGACTACATCCCAAAATTCCTGAGAGAGGTTGCTGGAGAGATAACAGATGCATCGGTCATGACACGTCAAGAATCACTTGATCCTGGCATAGTCCTGGGGGACAGGAAGATTGCAAATGTCAATCCACTCTTTGAGAAGGGAGGAAGGCAAAGTAAAGCAAATTATAGTCCAGTAGGCCTAACCTCAGTGGCTGGGAAAGCGTGGAGTCATGATAACAGTTGAGGTTTTGGGGTACTAGGAGACTAATGATATAATAAGACAAAGTCAGCATAGGTTCTGTAGAAGGAAATCTTACCTGACAAGTCTGTTACAGATCTTCGAGGAAGTCATAAGCAGGATGGACAAACGAGAGGCATTGGATATCATTTATTTGGATTTTCAGAAAGCATCTGATAAGGTGTCACACATGAAACTGCTTAACAGGATAAAAGTCAGAAGTAATACTGGCATGGATAGAGGAATGGCTGACAGCCAAGAGGCAGTGAGTGGGAATAAAAGGGGCCTTTTCTGTTTGGCCAGCAGTGACTTGTGGTCTTCAGGGGTCAGTATTCGGTCCGCTACTTCTCACATGGTTTGTCAGTGATCTGGATAATAGAACTGATGGGGTTGTGTGGCTCAGACTGTGGGAAGAGATTCACCACATCATCTCACCTAGTGACTCACCAGTCAGTTCACACTGCAGTGAGGGATTTCACCTGTTCAGTCTGTGGGAAGAGATTCACTCAGTCATCTAACCTACAGAGACACCATCATGTTCACACTGGGGAGTAGCTGTTCACCTGCCCAGACTGTGGGAATAGATTCACTCGATCTTTCAACCTACAGAGTCACCAGCGAGTTCACACTGGGGAGAGGCTGTTCATCTACTCAGACTGTGGACAGGGATTCACCAAATCATCTCACCTAGTGACTCACCATTCAGTTCACACAGCAGAGAGGGATTTCACCCGCTCAGATTGTGAGAAGGGATTCACTGAGTCATCTGATCTGCTGGCATACAAGTGAGTTCCACTGGGGAGAGGCCTTCGACCTGTGAATGTGGGAAGGCATTCACACGATCATCTCGTCTACTAAAACACCAGCGAGTTAACACCACTTAGAGGCCGATCGTCTGCTCAGACTTTGGGAAGAGATTCTGTCAACTGTCTCCACCAAGGCTGCATCATTGTGTTCCACTGGGGAGAGGCCATTCACGTGCTGTGAATATGGGAAGGGATTCACTCAGTAATCTAACCTTGTAACTCACGACCGGGTTCACATTGGGGAGAAAGTTTCAATAAGCTGTAGGCTGGATATTTGTCCATCCCCATTGCTGAATGCAATTTCGACAGTGACTGGGGGAGTCTAGTACAAGAGGGCATGACGTAAGGTTTACAGGGCGCCCATTCAGAACAGAGATGCGATGAATTTTTTTTAGTCAGAGAGTGGTGAATCTGTGGCATTTGTTGCCACGGGTAGCAGTGGAGGCCAAGTCATTGGGTGTGTTTAAGGCAGAGATTGATAGGTATCTGAGTAGTCAGGGCATCAAAGGTTATGGTGAGAAGGTGGGGGAATGGGACTAAAGGGCAGATTGGATCAGCTCATGATGAAATGGTGGAGCAGACTCGATGGGCCAAATGGCCGATTCTGCTCCTGTGTCTTCTGGTCTTATGTGATTTTTTTTCTCATTTGTGTTATTCCTCTTCCTCCTTCTGTCCAAAGTCGTGTTAATCTCAGTGGGTTTGAGTGTAAATATTCTTTTCTAAACTTGTCATTTCAGTTCTTACTTATCTTTGTAAATTTTACTGATTGAAATGGGACTAAGATATTTTCATTAAAAAAAAGTCAATGTCGGTATTGATGGAAGTGTTTATTGCCTTTGTTGTATTTGTTAACTATTGAGCTCTGTTCGGCAGTTTTTTAAAGCCTTGAAATAAATTTTGTCAAAGGTTTTCCCAATATTGCACTACTTTCTGTTGTCTTTGCTTGTTGATTTTTCAGATACGTGGTTATCACGAGTCCCGGTGAAGGGTCATGGCCGGAAATGTTGATTCCCATCCATAGATGCTGCCCGACCTGCTGAGCTCCTCCAGCATTTTGTGTGAATTTCTCTCGATTTCTTGCATCTGCAGGTCTTCCAGTTTCCAAAATATTTATATGTTTAGTGAAATAACAAGCTGGTCGTGGGTTTGTGTGGCTCTGTTGGTAAAATATTAATTAAAATCATTAGATAAGATGTGGCATAGGGTTGGGCAGTGTGGAATCTGTGGGTAGTATTAAGGAACAGCAAATGTACAAAAAAATCCTTGATGGGAATTGTATAGTGACCCCAAAACAGTAGTAAGTATGTGGTCCACAAATTACAATGAAAGATAGAAAATGAGTGCCAAAAGGGGCAATGTTACAATAGTCATGGGGGATTGCCATGCAGGAGATTAGGAAAATCAGGATGGTGTTGGTCTCAAGAGGAGGAATTCCTAGAATGCCTACAAGATGCATTTTTTTTTAGAGCAGCTCGTGGTTGAGCCCACTTGGGGATCAGATATTCTGGATTGGGTGCTGTAATGAACCGGAATTAATTAGGTCACTTGAGTTCAAGGAACCCTTCGGGACAAGTGATCTTCATATGATCAAATTCACCCCGACATTAGAGAAGGAGAAACTAAAGTCAGATATGAATAAAAAGAGAATTAGAGAGGCCTGAGAGAAAAATTGGTCAAAATTGATTTGGAAAGAACACGGGCAGGGATGAAAACAGAGCAGCAATGGCTGGAATTTCTGGAAGCAATCTGGAAGTGACGGGATATACACATCACAAAGAGGAAGTAGTATTCTTAAGGTTAGGTGACAAAACCGTAGCTGCTAAGAGAAACCAAAGACAACATAAAGACCAAAGAGGGCACAGAACAAAAATTACTAGGCAGTTAGAGAATTGGGAAGTTTTAAAAATGAACAGAATGCAACCAAAACCATTAAGAAGGAACAGATGAGATACATAGATGAGCTAGCCAGTAATATTAAAGAGGATACCATTTTTAATTTCAGGTACATATTGTGTAAAAGAGAGACAGAAATGGATACCAAACCACTGGAGAATGATGCTGGAGAGGGAATAATGGGTGAGGGTGAAAGGTGATGGCTGATGAACTGAATAAGTATTGTACTCACTCTTATCTGTGGAAGGCACTGGCAGGAATATGGAAGTCCCAGATGTCAGTGGTCAGAATGTGTAAAGTTACGTTACTCGGGAGTAAGTAGAAGGAAAGGCAATGGGCTGTGATTTTTTTTACTGGAAGGAGAAATCGATATTCATGCCTTCAGGTTGGAGCTACGCAGGTGGAATATGATGTGTTTCTCTTCAACCCTGAGGCTGTCAAGTGGAGCAACTCCAGCCATTGCTATTCTGCCATCATCCCTGCCATCATCCCTGCCAGTGTCCCCTTCCAATCAACTTTGGTAAGTTCTTCCCCAGTGCCTCCGTAGTTCACCTCACTCCACTAATAATGATGCATCTTGTTTTACCTTTCCCCTCTCAAAGTGAAGGGTGGATTCAGTCATGTTATTATCACTGTATCCACATGCTCCCTTTACCAAAAGCTCCCCAATCAAATTTGGTTCATTCCAGAATTAACTTTTCCCTAGTGGGCACAATCGCAAAGGGAAGGTAAGTCACATCCGGAATTTTCAATTTAGCGGGCGATTTCCTCTGACGTATTGGGAAATCATGTACGAGGATAGTTACAGCAATGGCTTGCCATTGTTGTATTTGCCTTCTGCCGGGTGAAATTTTTTTTTAAGAGATCAACAGCTCTTAACCCAGCACGGATGGAGAGCATGCAAGGGTGCCGGCTGGATTCAAACTCAGGACCTCCCGCCACTGATGCCACTACGCCACCAGCCGGCTGCACAATTCCAAGCTGTTCTAAAAGGCATCTCATTGGTATTTTCCAAATTCCCTCTCCTGAGATCAAGCACCGATCTTATTTTCACAATCTACCTTCACCCATCCCACTCATGGACTATTTGTCTCACTCCCATCGGGAGTAGATACACAGCGTCCTCACCAGGACTACCAGCCTCTGGGACAGCTACTTTTCCCAAGCAGTAAAGCTGATAAATATCTCTACCCTCTAACCCACCCTTCCACAACACCAAACACCTCTATCATTTCCTGTCTGTCATCTTATATGCAGGCATCCTATGCCGAGCGTCACTTTATGAACATACAATCAATCCGGGCACTGTATATAAGTTGTGGATATATGTTGTTACCGTTGTGTTTCTGTGTTGCATTGGAACCGGAGTAATAATTATTTCGACCTCATTTACACGTGTCTGCTGGAAATGGAATTAAACAACCCTGAATCTTGAAGAAACATTTCAGCAGGCTGCAGCGTCACATTTCTGTCTCTCAGCGTTATTGCGACAGAGAGCCACCTGGTGACAATGGAGTCCACAAATCAGGGGGTCCTGGTATTGTGGTAAATCACCACAAGAATGGGTGTAGGGGCTGGACGCCAACTGCACGTGGATGAAGTGCCAGAGATGCCCCTAACCTCTCTCCTCACCACTAGTCAGGGTCCTAAACAGTCCTTCCATATGAGGCAACTTTTCAACATCGTGCTTGTTGGGGTCATCTACTGTTTCCAGTTTTGCAGGTGTGGCGTCCTCGACATTAGAGAGACCCGATGTAGTCTCTGCATTCTGCACTCTGTCCCGATGTGATTCTGCAGATGTTGGAGATGCAGAGTAACATACACAAAATGTTGGAGGAAGTCAGGAGGTCTGGTAGCTTCTATAGAGGGGGTAAAGCCAAAGAGAGATTTCCTGCCGAGACCCTTCATCGGGACTGGAAGTGGGGAGGAGCCAGAATAAGATGGTGTGGGGAGTGGAAAGAGTCCAAGCTGGTAGGTGATAGGTGAAGCCAGATAAGAGTGAAGGTGAGTGGGTGGGCGAGGTGGGAGATGAAGTGAGACGCTGTGAGGTGGTTGGTGGAAAATGCATAGGACTGAAAAGGAGGAATCTGATAGGAGAGGAGAGCTGGCAATGGGGAAGTAAAGGGAAACCAGAGGGAGACGATCCTCAGTGGAGAAGAGAGAAGTGAAGAGACAGAATGGAAGAGACTGGCGTGTGGGTTGATGAAATGAAAACGTGGAGATAGAAGTTAAAGATATCGATGTTCATGCCATTGAGGTGTAAACTACCCGGATGTAATATGAGTTGTTGCTCCTCCAACCTGAGAGTGCACTCATCGTGTTAGTTAAACAATGAAACGGAAGGGAGAGTGGATTAATAGTTTTCCCCTGGGATCCCTATTAACTCAATCCTCTCTCACCTTAAACCAGTCCTCTCTGGTTGTTGATTCCACAAAAATGGGGTAAAAGAAAAAAATAAACATAGAAAACCTACAGCATAATACAGGCCCTTCGGCCCACAAAGTTGTGCTGAGCATGTCCCTAAATTAGAATTTACGAGGGTTACCCATAGCCCTCTATTTTTCTAAGCTCCATGTACCTATCCAGTAGTCTCGTAAAAGACCCTATCGTATCCGCCAGCAGCCTGCAGCACATTCCACACACTCACAACTCTGAGTAAAAAACTTACCCAGGACATCTCCTCTGTACCTGCTCCCAAGCTCATTAAACCAGTGCCCTCTGTGGCAGCCATTTTAGCCCTGAGGAAAAGCCGCTGACTATCTACACGATCAATGCCTCTCATCATCAGTTTGCTGATATATAACATTGAGGAGGTGGGATACAAGGCGGACTGAGGAAGACCCAGATGGTTGATGTATATCACTGAAGCGGGGTTGGGGGGTGTGAGGAGACTGGACAGAGGTTGAACAAGATGAGCAGATGGAACCAGGTGGGAGAAGGGATCAAGGACGATCACTGATGGTCCTCCAGCAACACATAGGTACTGAATGAATAGTACATACTATTGTACAAAAGATTCTAAAATGACAGAATTAGCAAAAATAACAAGAACTTTGCCAGATATACTTTGACCCTCACCAAAATTTTATCAACACACCACAGGAAGTTTCCATTCCGGACACTTCACGCTTTGCACGGTAACTACTCCGCCCGTGACTGCGAGAAACTGGTAAGACCTTTGGAACCAGATCAGCACATCACAGAAACCATTCTCTCTCCCCCCCTCCCCCCCCCCCCCAGACTTCCCAGTCCTCGGTAAAGCAGGCAGTAAAATCAAAGATCCCCACAACCTGGGACGTTCTCCTTTCTCACCCACCTCAGTCCGGGAGAAGACACAACAGCCATAACGCTCCATGACAAATGTGAGGAGCCTTAGGAAACGAGGCGAGTTCGGGGGAAGTTAACGGGACTCAGTGGCCAACATCAGATTTCCCAACACAACATGGAGGATGCGTGACCGCCCATCTGGAGATTGTGAACATGCACAAAGAGATCGTTACATCTGCGGTTAAATGGGAGGGGCAAATGGGATCACGTGACCGGTGGGGTCTAACATCCCAGGCATAGACTCCAGCTCCCCAGCATTCTGTGGAAATAAACAGACGCGCCTCCCATCTCCTCTCACCTTAAATGTGTCAGACATTTCAAACCCCCAGGAAAAAACATACCCTGTGTCCACTCTATCTGTTCCTCTCGTAATCTGATAAACGTCCATCCAGTCTCACCCCAGCCTGCACCGCTCTGGAGAAAACAACACAATTTTGTCCAGCCTCTCGTTATAGCTCATGCCCTCTAATCCAGGCAGTGTCCTGGTAAACCTCTTCAGCGCCCTCTCCAAAGCCCCGACATCTTTCCGAGAATGGGAGCGACCAGAACTGTATGAAACACTCCAGATGTGGTCTAACTAGTTTTTCAAAGCTGCAACACAACTTCATGAGTTTTGAACTTAGTCCTTCAACTAATAAAGACAACCACGCCATTTGCCTTCTTAACCACCCGATCAATCTGTGCAGTCTCTTTCAGGGAGTGATGAACTTGGAGTCAAAGATCCCTCTGATCATCGACACTGTTCAGGGTTTTGCATTTAACAGTGTACTGTCTCATACATTCAGGGGTGCAGTGCTACCAGAGCTCACCGGAGAGCCGCTCCGACACCTCTGTAAAACAGTCAAAATAAACAAGCGCGGAATTTAACAACCCCGGATATTAAATAGAGGGAATTTTACGGAAGCGGGGGTGTTGGCTGGTGGGGAAAAATACCACTCATAACATTAGGATATTTGATCGTTTTTGGTGAAATCCTGGAGCTGTGACTGTTTTTAATTTAGGCATTTGTGAAATTCCTTCTCACTCGACCCGTTGTCCAAGGAAGCTGGGAAATACCTGTACACAAATGTGAGCATTCTTCCGCTCTTTCCAATGGGTATCATTGGATACCAGGAAGGAGCTATATTAAGCACGGAATGAACATCGAAACCTATGTTTAAGCGTCGAAAATAATGAAAGAAAAATTCACTGCTCGCTCATCTTCGGCCTGATTTTGATGAAATATTCAAGGTAATCATCCAAAATCCTCTTCTACACCTGGATAAATTTAGTTTTGTTTTGGAAGCCAAATGGAAAAAAAAATTCTAGGCTACAAGCTAGTTTTACGTCATTTCATATCATTAGTAGCTGATTAACTCCTTGGCCTCGCTCCACCAACTGTAGCTGATTGAAAAGAGGCTCTTTTTCTCTTTGTGTTGACAGGAAAAAGAGGAATTTAGTGAGGCAATGAACGAGATGAAATGCATTTCCAAACCTCCCAAATGGTTGATCTCCTCCCATTAACATTTGCCACTTCCACAATACAATATTTTCTATTCGTATAGTTGCGATAATAATTTATGTAAAGATTCAAGCTTCTTTAACTTTTTATATATTTAAACACTAAACAGGATGTACAAAGTTCGAACCATGTAACACCTGACGTGTGAGGATATTTTGAGTATCGACACTCACAGGTACACTTCAATATATTGAGAAAGGGATGGAGCAGTGGACCCAGAGTGAAGTGATAAGCAGGTGAGAGGACGTACAAAGACAGAGAGGATGAGAGGGAGTGGGAGGGAGGGGTGGGAGGTAAATTTGTTCACCGGAAGGGGAAATCGATATTCATGCCATCAGTTTCGGTGGGGGCACCCAGACGGAATATAAGTTGCTGATCCTGCACCCTGAGGGTGGCCTCATCTTGGCAAGGGATGGGATGATACGTCGGAACGGGAATGGGAATGGGAATTGAAATGTTTGGACACCGGGAAGTCCCGCTCGGAGTGGAGAGTTCAAAGGTTAATTTATTATCAAAGCAGGTATTCATAAATAACGCTGAGTTTTTTTCTTCTCCAGAGAACCACGAAACAATGAAAGCATGAAAGTCGTTCAGAGAGAGAAAAAAATGAAACTCCCTCCCCACCCCCCGCATCAAAAAGGACGGCATCCCTATCATCAACCCTCAAAACCCACCCCTCTCGCACAAATGGGAAGAAAAATATCGACACCCGTTAAAAAACTTTCCTACCCGGCACAACTGCGGAGCAGCCGGTGTCACCAGTGTCGAGGCGGCCGCATCGGGAGCAGCGGACACAACAGGCGACCCCGGAAGATTCACAGGTGAAGTGTCGCCTCACCTGGAACGATGTTTGGACAACGGAGAGAGTTCAACATTCCGGCCCTTTCACTGTGACACCCCGAACTCCACATCAAATCCGTCCAAACGAATCTGGGCGAACTTTAATGACCAATAAATATAATTCCTCTCAGCGATCAGCTGTCTGAGTGATTCCCTGACTCTGAGAGGAAGGGGTATCTATGGTCCACACTGTCAGGGTGTTGAGTTTACCAGGAGACAAAGACTGCAGGGACGAGAGGTTTTCTGTTGACTAATACACTACCAGCTGGCAATTCTGATGTTGTGACCCGAATCGAGACAAACACCACGCTGCCCACTCCACCAACAACACGGCACAGCCGGACACATAACAGGGGACGTTACATCTCACAACACTGGATTCAGTGATGAAACCCGTGATTAATGTTTTTGTCTCACCGAAAAGTCCATTAACCCTAACCCTGCAATATGGTGTAAAATCCCGCTCCCCATATTAACACGGGTTATACAGACCAAAGAACAAATTGCCGGAGGAACTCAGTGGGTCGGACAGCATCTGTGGAGGGAAATGGACCGTCAACATTTCGGGCCGAGACCCTCCCTCTGGACTGAGAGTGGACGGGAAATAGTCAGAGAAAAGAGGTGAGGGGTGGGGATGGGGCAAGAGCTGGGGAGTGAGAGGTGGATCCAGGTGAGGGGGAAGGTGGAAGGTGAAAATAGTGACGGGGGGGGGAGGTGAGTGGTGGGGGCAACACGGTGCTGCAGAAGATGGAAATTAATTCCATAGAGGATGAACAAAGAGGTTAGAGAGTATTTGTTATAGAGAGTGCAATGAAGATTCACCTGACTGATCCCTGGAGCAGTGGGGTCATAACCTGAAGAAAGATCAAATGTGATAACTCTAAATGTCATTTAGAGAGTCGAGGACTGAGAGGTGAACACATTGAAATGCAAAGCATCTTTACCGGTTGAATCAGGGATCCCAGTCTCTGAAAAAGGGAATGGGAATCAAGCCCGTGACTCTGTGACCTGGGGGTGGAGGGAAAGGGATCGGGGTAGATATGGTGTGGAAAAGTAGAAATGTATCTGGTGTAAATATGGAATAATGTGGGGAATGCGGCGGATGGGTCGGGCAGTGTGTGAGGTGAGAGGAGCAGAGTCATCGGTTCAGGTCGGAGTCCCTCCACCCGTCACCTGATCCCGTTTCCTGTTCACGTTTTTCTGCAGATCTGCAGCATTTGCGGGTCACTGCTCTACGTGTCCGTGTAGCTTCACCTTTGTCCCCTTCAGACAACGCAGTGAGATCCGGATCAAGTAGTTCCACACAATTAGAATAGTTTATTACATTTTTTTTCTATTTTTGTACTATATATATACTTATTTTAAATCACAATTGTTAAAATCTTTTGTTAAGAATTAGGTTCTACTGCTACAGCAGGGACAACGAATTTCATGGCATATTCCGGTGCTATTAAACCTGATTCTGATATTGATATGGGAGACCCACCACCGGTCACCTGATCCCATCTACCGCAGATCGTAACGTGAGATTGAAGCATCTTCCATATATTTGCTTTCCACAGAAATGACAACAGGTCAGTTTCCTTCTGTGGTTCCGGAGCAGAAGCTCAGTCTGTCTAATATTTCCACACAATTAAAGTGGGGAATTTGTTTATTATCATCACGTACTGAGCTACAGTGAAAATCTTGCCTGATGTACCATCCACACAGATCGATACATTACACAGTTTATTGAGCTCATATACAACAGAACAATAACTGTAACAAAGCATTATGGCTGCAGAGAAAGTGCAATGCAGATAGACATATGGTGCAGGGTCACGTCGAGTTGCATTGTGAGGCCGAGTCCATTTTATCTTTCATTTGGCTTATAACTGCAGACAGGAAGCCATCCTTCAGCCTGGTTGTACACCAGGTACAACTTTAAGGCTTTTGTATCTCTCTGCCAATGTGGGAGCGGGTTTGCAGCAAGAATGTCCAGGTTATGAGGTTCTTTGTGTACATGGCCTGCTTTTCCGAGGGAGGGGAAGTGTAGGGAGAGTCCTTGGAGTGGAGGCTTGTTTCTCTGATGTTCTCTGCTCTCCAAAGTTCTCTGCAGTTCCTTGCAGTCATGGGCAGAGCAGAAGCCATGAAGTATCGACAAGGAGCTCAGAGACCTCGGCCTTCACCCTGCCTTGTGTAGCTGGCTCCTGGACTTCCTGTCAGATCGCCAGCATGTGGTAACAATGGGCTCCATCTCCTCTGTCTCGCTGACCCTCAGGACACATAACCCACAGGGTTGTCTCTTTGGCCCTCTCCTTTACTTTCTGTGCACCCATGACTTGTGTTGCCACCCACAGCTCCAATCTGCTAATTAAATTTGCTGAGAATACTACATTGATTGGCCTAATCTCAAATACTGATAACAATCGATCAAATGCCTCCTGACAAGGTTCAGTCCAAACAAACTTTTCACCCTTCTTCAGATTAGTCAGAGGAAGAGCGATAGCAGCAAAGTTCTTACAGAACTTACGATAATATCCATCCATTCCCAGAAACCTTCTAAGAGCCTTCTTAGCAGTCAGAATAGGAACTTGAGAAATTGCCTGGACTTTTGCCTGAACAGGAGCCAACTTCCTTTGACCTACAACATAGCCAAGACAGGTCACAGTAGCATGGCCAAATTCACTCTTAGCCAAGTTAACTGTAAGGCTGGCCTGTGAAAGCCTGTCAAACAGCTTTTCTACTGCAGAGATATGCTCTTCCCAAGTGTCACTCCCTGTGACTAAGTCATCAATATAGGCATCTGTGTGTTCTAACCCTCGAATTTCAAAATCAATCATTATCTGGAATATTCCTGGAGCATTTTTCTTTCCAAAAGGCAAAACATTGTATTCATAGAACCCAGATGGTGTCACAAATGCAGAACTTTCTCTACCTCTGTCCGTCAATGGAACACACCAATACCCTGTCAACAGATCAATCTTTGTAAGAAATTAGCTATTCCAACCTTATCAATGCCATCATCTACCCTAGGGATACGATAGGCATCTGTTTTTGTTACTGCATTTACCTTCCCATAATCAGTGCCTCTGAGACCTACTGAATCTGTTTCCACACTTACAACAATTGCTCAGCCAATTTACATTTTCTACGTTCATGCGATATGGGTGTTGTTTAATCGGTTTGGCTTGACCAATATCTGCGTCATGTACTGAGACCGTGGTTTGCTTGGGAACATCGGGAAATAAATCTTTAAACTTCAGAATTAATTCCTTCAGCTGTTGTTGTTGCTTTGGCTGCAGATGAGCCAACCTGTTATCAATGTTTTCTGGAACAACGGAGTTCATTAGTCTAACTGGGACCATGTTTGGCTTGTGAAAAGTCTCAGACGAGTCAATTGTTTTATTCTCAGGGTTGCCAGATTCATATATTTTGACAACAACACTCACAGATGGTGCCTAATTGTCAAAATAAGGCTTTATCATATTTATCTGCACCAGCTGTGTTAGTTTACGTTGGTCGTGTGTTGTAATAACATAATTCACATCATTAAATTGAGAGACTATTTCATACGGTCTATTGAATTTCACCTGAAGTGGATTCGTCAACATAAGGTAAGCACCTTATCCCCCACCCGGTATTTTCTTTAGCAACCCTGCTTATCAAACCAACACTTCATTTTGTTTTGGAGAAATCTTTAAGTTTTGTCTCGCTGGGCTACAGAATTGGTGTAGTTTATTTTTGAACTTTAAAACATAGTCTAACAAGTTAACATGTACATCCCCATCAATCCACCGCTCCTTTTACAAGGTCAAAGGACACCTCACTCTGCGACCAAATACGAGTTCAAATGGAGTAAAGCCCAATGATTCCTGAACCGACTCCCTTACTGCGAACAAAAGCAAATGTATTCCTTCATCCTAGTCGTTTCCATTTTCAACACAGTATGTCTTGATCATTTCATGTCTTGAGCGTAGAGTGAAATTTTTCTAAAGCCCCTTGTGATTCCGGATGGTATGTAGATGATGTAATTTGTTTTGCTCCCAGTTCATAAACTACCTGCTGGAATAATCCAGATGTAAAATTACTTCCTTGATCAGACTGGATTTCTTGAGGCAAATCGAATAAAGTAAAAAAAAACTCGGTAAGAGCCTTCGACACATTTTTAGTTTTAATATTTCTGAGAGGCATTGCCTCTGGGAATCTGGATGCAGTACACATAATAGTTAGCAGAAACTGATGGCCAGCTTTAGTCTTTGGCAATGGGCCAACACAATCCACTATAACTTTGGAAAAGGGTTCACCGAATGCAGGTATAGGCTGGAGTGGGGCCACTGGGGTGACCTGATTAGGTTTAGCCACAACTTGACAAGTGTGACAAATCCCAGCATTAATTTCTGGTTTACCCTGGTTATCCCTGCTACTGTTTTCGAAACTCTTATTCAGGGTAAACATAACCTTATGAGTTAAAGCAAACTGATCTGCTAATCTAGCAGACTCCTGCATAGTGGCAGCATCATTTCCATCTAAATATGTCTTTATGTCATCAGGGACGCACTTTTTGAATTCTGCAATAAAAACCAACTCTTTCAAGCTGTTAAAATCATCATTTACATTTTATTATGTGCACCAGCGGGCAATACACACAAATTTCTCATAAGCAAATTCCATATAAGTCTGGTTCACAGATTTCTACAAATTTCTAAACTTTTGCCTGTATGCTTCTAGGACCAACTCATAAGCTTTGAGCACAGCCTGCTTCACTATGTCATAATGTGTGGTGCATGGCCAGCTGGTTAAGGTGTTGAACTAGTGATCTGAAGGTCATGATTTTGAGCCTCAGCCAAGGCAGCGTGAGTGGCTTTGAGCAAAGCAGTGAACCACACACTGCTCCTGCACGTTTATAGCCCAGTGGCGATGATTGGTGCAGTATAAATAATCAGCTGCTTCATCAACTGTCAAAGCAGAATAGGCATGCTGAGCCTTCCCCTTTGTTATACTTTATGAGACAATTTTCTGTCTGTTTTTCTGCCTCTCCAGCCTCAAACTGCCTCTGCCTTTCCGCAGCCTCCATCTTTAATTTTTCTCATTTGTACTGGAGCTCAAGCTCACTAGGTTTACTTTCAGGAAACACCTCCAACTCCTCCACTTTAAACACACTCTCAGATACATAATGTTCAGCTATTATCCTCTGCATCTGTGCCCTCCTCATTGTCGATTTCACTTTAGCAAGTTTTAACCTTTCAGCAATACTCAACAACACAACCCTTCTGGCGTCCTCGAATGCCTCAGAGGCTGGCGCTTCCTGACATCGATCAACATCCATTGCTGCAAATTTTCCACACAGAAATAAATTAAAAGAGATTTCCCCAATGAAATCGATAATTAATCAATCCTCAAATTTGATTATATCCCAGATGCAGGCCCAAATTTTGTTACAAACCGTAACGTTTCAGAAATGAACCAGCAGCAACAGACTTCTACTGGAGTCTGTTTTTGATGCGAACCACAATCCTTATTAGTATCCACTTATAATATAGTAACTTAAGCAAGTTAAACAAAAGTTAACAGTGTTATGTGTAAATATTACTCCCAAACTATTGAGCTAGGGGGAAACAAGGCTTGGAGTCTTCAGGTGGTAAAGAATGAAAGTTCAGTTCATCCACAAAACAGGTGATGAGAGAGATATTTGTAATTCACGGTAAATGTCGAGAGAAGGCAGTTATGTTGAACAGCAAGGGAGATGAGGCTGAGTACAGAGCTATGGTGGAAATCTTTGTCACATGGTGCAAGCAGAATCATCTGCAGCTTAATGTGTAAAAGACTAAGGAGCTGGTGGTGGACCTGAGGAGGGTTAAGGCACCAGTGACCCCTGTTTCCATCCAAGGGGACAGTGTGGACATGGTGGAGGATTACAAATACCTGGGGATACGAATTAACAATAAACTGGACTGCTCAAAGAACACTCAGGCTGTTTACAAGAAGGGTTAGAGCCGTCTCTATTTCCTGAGGAGACTGAGGTCCTTTAACATCTGCTGGACAATGCTGAGGATGTTCTACGAGTCTGTGGTGGCCAGTGCTATCATGTTTGCTGTTGTGTGCTGGGGCAGCAGGCTGAGGGTAGCAGACACCAACAGAAACAACAAACTCATTCGTAATGCCAGTGATGAACTGGGGGTGGAACTGCACTCTCTGACGGTGGTGTCTGAAAAGAGGATGCTGTCCAAGTTGCATGCCATCTTGGACAATCTCTCCCATCTGCTCCATAATGTACTGGTTAGGCACAGGAGTACATTCAGCCAGCGACTCATTCCACCGAGATGTAACACTGAGCATCACAGGAAGTCATTCCTGCCTGTGGCCATCAAACTTTTCTAATCTTCCCTCGGAGTGTCAGACACCCTGAGCCAATAGGCTGGTCCTGGACTTATTTCCACTTGCAAAGATTAACTTATTATTATTTAATTATTGATGGTTTTATATTGCTATATTTCTACACTATTCTTGGTTGGTGTGGCTGTAACAAAACTCAATTTCCCTCAGGATCAATAAAGTACGTCTGTCTGTCTGTCTGTTCTACAGGTTCCACAGAGTTAAAATGAGAGAACAGTAGCTGTAGATTTTATCCGTCATCTTTACAAATCTACATACGAATTATCACTGAAAGTGACTTGTCATGAGGGGTATCATCTTCAAACGAATGACCACATCACACCCAGGCAAGGGTTAACACATAAGTGGTCTCCACAGGACATCCCAAATCAGATCCACTCCTATGGGTTAAATGAGTTGGCAACCACACATTCGATGTATGGTGACTGTTTAATTAACCCACCCTTGTGGGCATAGGAAAGTTCTAAACAGTGACCTTTGGCCACTAGTTCCCTGGTTTCAGTCCTTCCATTTTTCATCCGTCTCCATCTGACTCTGAGTCTCTGTGTCCTCAGTTAAAACTAAACAAGCTGCAAGCAATGTAAACAAGCTGCAAGTCAGACTGATTCACCTTCTTAATCTCTCTTAAAATGACAGTCCATATCAAATGAAACCTAGGGATTCATAACAATGGCCACTCCCCACTATGAACTGACTTGTGTTCCAGTATTTGGGATGACTGTGTGAATCCCTTCCCACAGACTGAGCAGGAAAACGGCTTCTCCCCAGTGTGAACTTGCTGATGTCTCTGTAGGTTAGCTAACTGAGTGAATCTCTTCCCACAGACTGAGTAGGTGAATGGCCTCTCCCCAGTGTGAACTCGCTGATGACTATGCAGGTTGGATGTGTGAGCGAATCTCTTCCCACATTCTGAGCAGGTGAACGGCTTCTTCCCAATGTGAACTCGATGATGTTTATGTAGATTGGATGACTGAGTGAATCTCTTCCCACATTCTGAGCAGCTGAATGGCTTCTCCCCAGTGTGAACTCGCTGATGTACCAGTAAGGTGTACGACTCAGTGAATCCTTTCCCACATTCTGAGCAGGTGAAAGGCCACTCCCCAGTGTGAACCTGCTGGTGTGCCAGTAGTTGAGACGACCGAGTGAATCCCTTCCCACACTCTGAGCAGGTGAATGGTCTCTCTCCAGTGTGAACTCGCTGATGACTATGTAGGTTGGATGAGTGAGCGAATCTCTTCCCACATTCTGAGCAGGTGAATGGCTTCTCCCCAGTGTGAACTCGCTGATGACTCAGTAGATGGGATATCTGTCTGAATCCCTTCCCACATTCTGAGCAGGTGAACGGCTTCTCCCCAGTATGAACTCGCTGATGACTCTGTAAGGTGGATGACTCAGTGAATCTCTTCCCACAGATCAAGCAGGTGAACGGCTTCTCCCCAGTGTGAACTCGCTGATGTACCAGTAAGGTGGATGACCGAGTGAATCCCTTCCCACACTCTGAGCAGGTGAACAGCCTCTCCCCAGTGTGAACACGCTGGTGTGCCATTAGGTCAGATGACTGAGTGAATCCTTTCCCAGATATTCAGCAGATCACCAGCCTTTGCCCACAGTGAACTGACTGGTGTGTCCACAGGTGGGAAGACTGACTGAATCCTTTCTCACACACAGAACAGGTGAATGGCCTTGCCCAGTGTGAACTTGCTGATGTACCTTCAATTGTGATAACCGAGTGAATCCATTCCCACTGTTTGAGCAGGTGAACAGCCTTTCTCCTATGTAAAATGACGGGTTGCCAGTTGGTCAAATGACCGAGTGAATCCCTCCCCACAGTCTGAGCCGGAAGGGTGGTCAATTGGATCCCTTGCTCCACTTCTTAAATATCTGGACAGAGACAACCAAACTGGTGTGCCGTGTTTGAACTTCCGGGAAACAAATTCCTTCTTGTTTTTAACCTGTAAAAAGATTTATAAAATCCATCAATGGGTGTAGGACAACATTTCAGATGAGATTAATTGAGTTACCAAGGTTTGATCTGGTATCACACGGTTACAGTGAGATTCTACCCAAGTTGGACAGAGAAATCATCTCCTGACTGGGCAGAGTGCTGGTATCTGGAATGACCATCAATTCCCTGATGCTCTTCCTGTTTCTATAAGAATGGGGCATTTCTGCCATTTCCAATTTGTACCTTGGCTGAGTTGGACTCTCTCCATTGGTATTATTCCCTGTTCCTGCTGAGCTGCATGGGTGCCTGGCCCCACAGTAACAAAAACAGTCTCACGCAATTAGTCTTTCTTGATGTGCATCTGCGATTTTCTTTTATGTATTATTAACTTAAAGTGCCACAGTTTTAATGCCATATGAAAAATTCCTGTTGAGGTGAATGGTTGGTCCACACAGCCGTTAAAAAGACAGTGAATTTTTGTAATATTTCACATTCTTGTAGAAAATTACAACACAGAAACAGGCCCTTTGGGCCATCTAGTCTGTGCTGAACTATTTAATCTGCCCACTCCCATACCCCTACCATGCAAGTACTTACATGAACCTCAGAAATGTTGAAATTGAGCTTCCATGCACCACTTGAGCTGGCTGCTCATTCCACACCCGGATGACTGTCTGTGTGATTAAGTTTCCCCTCATGTTCCCCTTAACATTTCACCTTTCACCCTTAACTCATGGCCTCTGGTTTTACTCCCACCCCATCTCAGTGGTAAAAGCCAGCTTGCATTTACACTATCTATGCCCCTCTATCACAATCAAATCTCCCCTCAATCTCCTACAGTCCAAGGAATAAAGTCCGGACCTGTTCAATCTCTCCTTATAACCCAAGTCCTCTAGACCTGGCAACATCCTTGTGAATTTTCTCTGAACTCTTTCAAAGTCCTTACATCTTTCCTGTAGGTTGGTGACCAAAACTGCACTCAGTACTCCAAATTAGGCCTCACCAATGTCTTCTACAGGTCAACATAACATCCATCTATTTTTGTCAGTACTTTTGTTCATGAAGGTCATTGGGCTAAAATCTTCCCTTCCATCTCTATCTAACTGTGATACCACTTTCAGTGAATTAAGGACTTTCTTCTACAAAAGGTGCCTTTCTTCTACAACACTCCTCCGTGCCCGACCAGTCACTGTGAAAGACCTCCCTTGGTAGGTCAGACCAAAGTGCAACAACTCACACTTGTCTGCATTAAATTCCTTTTTCCATTTCTCAAACCATTTTGCCAGCTGGTCCAGATTGCACTGCAAGTTTAAATGCTTTTTTGGCATTGACTAGATGGGACAAATAGCCTGTTTCTTTACTGAACTTCTCCATGGTTCTATGGCAGAGAAGCTGGCCAAACTTGTTTGGAAGGGAAAGGGTAGGAGTTACAATTGAGCAGCAGTGGCTGGAGTTTCTGGAGCAATTCAGGACCTGAGTGATTCCACAGAAGTGGAAGCATTAGTAAGACAGGAGGACACAACTGTGGCTAAAATGAGAAGCCAAAGCCAACGTAAATGTCAAAGAGAGGGCAAACAAAAGAACAAAAACTATTCGGAAGATTTGAGAAACCAAAAGAAGACAACAAAAAAAGTCAGCTGAGCTCAGTGCGTGGAATCATGATTTGTAATCATTAATGGGTCTCGGTAGCACCCAACAGTCTGAGGCATTTAGAGGAACAAAATATACGAGGCTTCAATTTCTCTTCAAAAGCAAGGTTCCCTGGACCAGTTACCTTTCAACTTTCATTTTGGCAGGCACATACAAACTCTGCATCCTCAAAAATTCACATCTGAAGGCCTCCCACTTACAGGTACTCCTTTGCCAGGAAACAGCCTGTCCCAAACACAGATGCCTTGTGCAGGAAGGCACAGAGTCGACTGTACTTCCTTAGAAGGTTGGCGTCATTCAATGTTTGTAGTGAGATGCTGAAGATGTTCTATAGGTCAGTTATGGAAAGCGCCCTCTTCTTTGTGGTGGCGTGTTGGGGAGGCAGCATTAAGAAGAGGGATGTCTCACGTCTTAATAAGCTGGTAAGGAAGGATTGCTCTGTCGTGGGCAAAGTACTGGAGAGTATAACATCAGTAGCAGAGCGAAGGGCGCTGAGTAGACTATGGTCAATTATGGAAAACCCTGAACATCCTCTACATAGCACCATCCAGAGACAGAGAAGCAGTTTCAGCGACAGGTTGCTATCGATGCAATGCTCCTCAGACAGGATGAAGAGGTCAATACTCCCCAATGCCATTCGGCTTTACAATTCAACCGCCAGGAGTAAGATATGTTAAAGTGCCAGGGTTAGGACTCAATGTATTTAAGTAAACTACTTAAGAACTTTTTAAAAGCTATTATTAATGCTTTTTGAGAGGGTGTTTTTAGATGCTGTTATGGCCTCAGCCCCCCCCCCCCCCTTGGGAGAGTCTCAAGAGAGAGAGGGCCTTACAGTCTGGAATGTGGGCTGGCCGCTCAGCCTTGGACATAGCCATTGTCTTGGGCGGCACCTTTGGGGAATGCGGACGTGACCTAAGTGCAAACCTTCAGGGCAATGTGAGATAAGTAATGGGGGGAAGATCGCCTCAAACCCCCCCACCCTGATTGACATCTACAACCCTGCCAGTCCAGATATAAAGAGGGGCTGCCGAGGCGGGGTCTCAGACGCACCAAGGAAACACACGAAGGAGAAACGCTAGAAATCCTGCGACAGCATTTTAATAGCTACAGCCGGTGGTGGGGTTCGTGTGCATCTTTTCCTTGCCTGGGATTGGCGACCCCCACAACGGAAGAACAGCTTAGCTACAGGGGAGGCCACCGATGAGCGTTCATTCCCCAACGAGGCTCCGACAAACTGAACTACTCCAGGTTGGAAACCCGATCGGGTAAACTCTTAAATCCCTCTCTCGGTCTTTCTAACAAAAGTGCACCAATGCGATACTTCCGCTGGCAACTAAGTGAAACTGCCGTGATCTAAAAGACTTTTAGATATCCAGCGAACGATATAAAATCTACATTACCCCTAGACGACGATCGAGCTTGTGTTTTGAATGATTATTATTACACCGGTGTTTTAGATTGAGTTTTGACGATGTATATGATCTGAATGTTTTGTATTAACCATACGTTTGTGCCCCTTTTTGAATAAAACGTTTGAAAATAGTAGCATCCGACTCAGCTGATCCCGCTATCTTTGCTGGTAAGTTACCTGGTTACGAGGTTATGTAACAATGCATATCATATTTTTACTGAGTTAAGTATTGTATGTAATTAGTTTTGCTACAATAAGTGTATGGGACATTGGAAAAAATGTTGAATTTCCCCATGGGGATGAATAACCTATCTATCTATCTATCAAACCACACTTGTCAGATCCTTTCTGATACCTTCAAAATTGACCTTTCTGCAATTTAGTATCTCAACCCGTGGTCCAGACCTCTGTTAATCCATATTTACTTTGAATCTCATGGCATTCTGTCACCACCCTGGATCATTTCCTAACAGCTTCTACTTTGGGAATTCTACATACTGATTAAGGGCACATTTGACAAACTTTACCCGAGATAGATAGATAGATAGATAGATAGATAGATAGATAGATAGATAGATAGATAGATAGATAGATAGATAGATAGATAGATAGATAGATAGATAGATAGATAGATAGATAGATAGATAGATAGATAGATAGATAGATAGATAGATAGATAGATAGATAGATAGATAGATAGATAGATAGATAGATAGATAGATAGATAGATAGATAGATACTTTATTCATCCCCATGGGGAAATTCAACATTTTTTCCAATGTCCCATACACTTGTTGTAGCAAAAACTCATTACATACAATACTTAACTCAGTAATAATATGATATGCATCTAAATCACTAACTCAAAAAGCATTAATAATAGCTTTAAAAAAAAGTTCTTAAGTCCTGGCAGTTGAATTGTAAAGCCTAATGGCATTGGGGAGTATTGACCTCTTCATCCTGTCTGAGGAGCATTGCATCGACAGTAACCTGTCGCTGAAACTGCTTCTCTGTCTCTGGATGGTGCTATGTAGAGGATGTTCAGGGTTTTCCATAATTGACCGTAGCCTACTCAGTGCCCTTCGCTCAGCTATCGATGTTAAACTCTCCAGTACTTTGCCCACGACAGAGCCCGCCTTCCTTATCAGCTTATTAAGACGTGAGGCGTCCTTCTTCTTAATGCTTCCTCCCCAACACGCCACCACAATGGAGTCGCAGTCAATATATGGAAAGTTAAAATCACTTACTGGAACAACCTTTGGTTCTTGGCATGGTCTGCAATCTCTCTACAAATATCTCTAAATCCCTCAGACTGTTGAGTGTAAACAAGCCCCTATAATGGCTACAATATCATAATTCCCTGTCCTGAGCTCATCGGGCTTTCCTACGATGCTTCTTGCATTGTGATATACACAGCTCAGCACATTCATCGCACCATGCTCAACCATTTGATTGCTGACTCTGTCTGAGGTCTGAACAACATCTGACTTGTGTCAAGAAAACAAAGGAGCTGATTGTGGACTGCAGGAGGAATGGAGACACTCTAACCCCTGTTGACATCAAAGGATCTGGGGCTGAGAGGGTGAAAAGCTTTAAGATCCTCGGCATAAACATCGCCAAGCATCTCACATGGTCTGTACATACCGGCTGTGTTGTGAAAAGAGCACAGCAGCACCTCTTTCACCTCAGATAATTGAAGAAGTTGGGAATGGGGCCCGAAATCCTGAGGACTTTCTACAGGGACACAATTGAGAGCATCCTGACTGGCTGCATCACTGCTTGGTATGGGAACTGTACTTCCCTTAATCTCAGGAACCTGCAGAGATTGGTGCGGGTCAGCCCAGCGCATCTGTAGATGTGAACTTCCCACTATTCAGGACATTTACAGAGACAGGTGTGGAAAAAGGGCCCAAAAGATATTGGGGACCCAATTCACCACAACCACAAACTGTTCCTGCTGCTACCATCCAGGAAACGGTACCACAGCAAAAGGACCAATAGGCTCCAGGACATCATCTTTTACCAGGCCATCAGACTGATTAATTCATGCTGATACAATTGCATATCTATGTTATACTAACTGTTCTATGCACAAACTATTTATTATAAATTACTATAAATTACACATTGCACATTTAGATGGAGATGTAACGTAAAGACTTCTACTCCTCATGTATATGTATGTAAGAAAGTCAATTCAATTCAAATCACCCTGTTCTGTCATTCTGGCTCCCATTCCCCCTACAAATTATTTTAACCACATCAGCACCCCCCTCCACCACACTTGCTCTCACACCCTTACCACGAGGATATTAGTCCCCTTCCTGTTCTGTTCCCCTAACTAATGAGTCCCCTATCACTCCTTTGACTTTCCTCTGCCAGGTAATCCCCCCCAATACTTTCTAAAGTGTTCCACCTGTTGTTTTGTGGGATGGCCACAAGAGTGCTCTGCGATGGGTATGTAACCTCATTCCCCTTCCTGACTCTCACCCAGCTTCCTGTGTCCTGCACCTTGGGTGTAACTCACCTCTCTTCATATCTATCACCCCCTCCAACTCCTGAATGATCTGGAATTCATCCATTTCCAGTTCCAACTCCTTAAAGTGCCGGGTTACAAGCGGCAGCTGGATGCACATCTTGGAGGTCTCACCACCTTCCCACCAATGTCCCCTCTAATTTGTAATGACAAGTGTGCACATAAACCATGTACTGTGTATTTTTTTACCCAGTGACAACATGTGCACAGTGAATTTTATATAGAGAGGTATTCAAGTTCACAGCTAGCAAATCACTGTCAATAAAAACCTTGATCTCCTCTAGGTTCTATCGAGTTCATCTGCACTCTCACACAACCTATGTAGCAGGCCTATAGCGGGTTATGAAGGATTTTCTCACCAGAGCTTTTGCACACTGTCCATATGTGACTTGCTTGCTAAATGACGCTTTAAAAAGTCAGATTTCCAAATTTCACTCCACTTCTTCCCATTTGCAAATTCTCCAGCAACTTTTGCATCACCACAATACAGACAGGTAACAGCAGTTTCTGTGTTGTACATAAATATTTCCCCTGAACCCTCCCCCAATGACTGACGGTGGTGAACTCAGTGATGGCAATCCCAATGAATATGAAGGGAAGGGCAGTTCTCTGTCTCACTGGAGTCTGGCACATTTGTGATGTGAAAGCTACTTGTTGCCCAGGACAAAGGTGTTTGATATCATTACGTACCCAGAGAGAATGGGTCAAAACATGTTCTCACCGGTAGAGAAGTTCAGAACAGGAGGAGGTAGAACAAACAACACACACACAAAATGCTGGAGGAACTCAGCAGGTCGGGCAGCATCTATGGAAAAGACTACTAATGCTGAGTTCCTCCGGCATTTTGTGTGTGTCGCTTGGATTTCCAGCATCTGCAGATTTCCTCTTCTTTGTGATTGGAGGTAGAACAAAGGTAATTTTCTCAACAGGTGATGTAAAAGATTTTGTTCCCTTTCTCCGAGTTCATAATCCTTGCATAAAGACAGCTGGAGCTCAGCTCTGTCTGAGAGATCCATCGGTTCCCATTCCCTCATCAGCCGGAAGCTCCCCGGGGCCCGTGTACGGATCGTGGGGCTGAGAGACAGGGAAGAGAGCATGTCGGTCCCAGGATTGCGGGTCATGTTGTGTCCGGATTTCACAGGAATTGACCCAAAGTCGGTGTTTAAGATAAATGCTCTTAACGGCAGCCGACATTTTCAAAGCCTTCTGTGTACTGCGCGCATGCTTTAAACTCGGGGACGTCCTCAGCCTGACGCCTGCGCATTTCATCAGCGCTTCAGCGCCGGCGAAATTCTTAACGCATGGCCCTATGGGTAATCACGGTGCCATTAAACATTTCTGCAAGCACCGGTTCAATGTCCATACTCATTCTTTTTCCCTGTGTATAGAAAAATCAGTAGCTGTTTTAACTCAGAAAGCGGCTCCCATAAACAATATACTCAATATCAATGTGTATCTAATGCCAAAGTAAAATGCAGGTATAAAACACAGGAGATTCTGCAGTTGCTGGAAATACAGAGACACACACACACAAAACGCTGGAGGAACTCTGCAATTCAGAGAGCAACTAAGCAGCGGAGTACACAGTCTAGGCATGCTGAAGGGGCTCTGCCTAAACGTTCTGTATTTATTCCTCTCCACATTTGCTGCCTGAAATTAACCACCATTATTTCGGTCAACCAGTTTCCAAACGTTTCTGATCTTTCTTTTGTAGCCACATCGTGCTGGTCTTATTCATCCTCCTCCTCTGGACCCCATCTCTCTCTGGAGCCCCTGACTCAGGCTGGCAATTCTTCGGTTTCTGACTCTGCACCATCGGAGATTCACTCGCTAGTCTGCTGTCAGACTTTAGAGGTGCTTTGTGTTACGAGACCGCAGGTTCGTTTACTATGAGTGTCACTTTAAGTGCCTGAGTGAGGCGGGGCTGTGACGTCAAAAACAAGGAGAAAGAGAGAGAATGTCACAACCACAGTGAGCTCATCGTCTTATTCAGTCTGGAGAAAATCATGCAGGAAATTCATGCAGGTGTGTAAGATGATGAGAGGCATTGGTCGTGTGGATTGCCAGAGGCTTTTTCCCAGGGCAGAAATGGCTAACACGAGGGGGAATAGGTTTAAGCTGCTTGGAAGTAGGTACAGAGGAGATGTCAGAGCTAAGTTTTTTAAGCAAAGAGTGGTGTGTGTGTGGAATGCACAGCCAGCGACGGTGGTAGAGGCTGATGCAATAGGGTCTTTTAAGAGACTCTCAGATAGGTACATGGAGCTTAGGAAAATAGGTGGCTATGTGGGAGGGTAATTCTAAGCAGCTTCTAGAGTAAGATACATGGTCGGCACAGCAATGTGGGACAAAGCATCAGTAATGTGTTGTGCATTTATATGTTTCCATGAAATTCATGGGAAATCTCTTATCCCACGGAGTGGTGACGAGTTGCAACCTGTCATCTCAGGGAGAGTGAGAGGGGAACGACAGGGAGAGATTTTGATATACGGATATGGAACAGAAACATGGGCAGGAACCAGAAGGGCTGAGTGGCCTTTCTAGTGTACATTGTGAGTGTGGTAGAGACAGTAAGTACCTGAGACACGGGATTTGATACAGAACTGATTTATCGTTCACAGATCCACAATATTAAACGCCTGTCTAGATTAAGACTAACATCAGCAGAACGGACACCTCCAATGCTCAGTGACCAGGGTTTAGTCCTGGGTGCGATGAGCAGCCACAAGAACTGCAGAATCTGACAGTAACAGTCCCTCATGAACCTGCAGCTGCCTTCAGTCACCGTGATGGCTAAACTTTTAACACAGAGATGATTTGAACTTCCTCCCTGATGTAGGAGCGCTCAGACCGAAGTTGTAGGGGAGAAGGGGGAAAAAAGAGATAATAAAGTTGTTTGCACCGTTCGGGATAAACAGAGAGGAAGGGGGGAAAGTTTCTTGAATGCATCTATTTTAATGCTAGGAGCATTGTAAGAAAGGTCGATGAGCTTAGAGAATGGACTGACAACTGGAAATATGATGTTGTATCTATTAGTGAAACATGGTTGCAGGAGGCGTGTGATTGGCAACTAAATATTCCTGGATTTCATTGCTTCTGGTGTGATAGAATCAGAAGGGCAAGAGGGGGAGGTATTGCAATGCTTGTCCGAGAAAATATTATAGCAGTGCTTTGACAGGATAGATTACAGGGCTCATTTAGGGAGCTTATTTGGGTGGAATTGAGGAATGGGAAAGGTATAGTAACACTTATAGGGGTGTATTATAAATGACCTAATTGGGAGTGAGAATTAGAGGAGGAAATTTGTAAGGAGATAGCAGATATTTGTAGTAAGCAGAAGGTTGTGATTGTGGGAGATTTTAATTTTCCACACATAGAAACATAGAAAACAGGTGCAGGAGTAGGCCATTAGGCCCTTCAAGCCTGCACCGTCATTCAGTATAATCATGCCTGATCATCCAACTCAGAACCCTGTACCTGCTTTCTCTCCATATCCCTGATCCCTTTAGCCACAAGGGCCATATCCAACTCCCTCTTAAATATAGCCAACGAACTGGCCTCAACTGTTTCCTGTGGCAGAGAATTCCACAGATTCTTCACTCTCTGTCCGATGTTGGAGAAGTCCAGAACGAGGGGTTACAGTTTAAGGATAAAGGGGAAGACTTTTAGGACCAAGATGAGGAAAAACTTCTTCACACACAGAGTGGTGAATCTGTGGAATTCTCTGCCACAGGAAACAGTTGAAGCCAGTTCATTGGCTATATTTAAGAGGGAGTTAGATATGGCCCTTGTGGCTAAAGGGATTGGGGTTTGGAGAGAAAGCAGGTACAGGGTTCTGAGTTGGATGATCAGCCATGATCATACTGAATGGCGGTGCAGGCTCGAAGGGCCGAATGGCCTACTCCTGCACCTACTTTCTCTGTTTCGATGCTTCTATTCACCGTCAACCCTTTAAAATTCATTTGCCAGTCTGTCTTAGCTAATTCATGTCTCATATCTTCAAAGTTGCCCTTCTTTAAGTTCAGAACATTTGGTTCTGAATTAACTATGTCACTCTCCATCTTAATGAAAAATTCCACCATATTATGGTCACTCTTACACAAGGGACCTCGCATGACAAGATTGCTAATTAACCCTTCCTCATTGCTCAATACCCAGTCTAGAATGGCCTGCTCTCTAGTTGGTTCCTCGACATGTTGGTTCAGAAAACCATCCCGCACACATTCTAAGAAATCCTCTTCCTCAGCACCCTTACCAATTTGGTTCACCCAATCTATATGTAGATTGAAGTCACCCATTATAACTGCTGTTCCTTTTTTGCACGCATTTCTAATTTCCTGTTTAATGCCATCCCCAACCTCACTACTACTGTTAGGTGGCCTGTACACAAATCCCACCAGCGTTTTATGCCCCTTAGTGTTACGCAGCTCTACCCATATCGATTCCACATCCTCCAGGCTAATGGCCTTCCTTTCTATTGCGTTAATCTCTTCTCTAACCAGCAACGCTATCCCACCTCCTTTTCTTTCCTGTCTATCCCTCCTGAATATTGAATATCCCTGGATGTTGAGCTCCCATCCTTGGTCACCCTGGAACCATGTCTCTGTGATTCCAACTATATCATATTCATTAATAACTATCTGCACATTCAATTCATCCACCTTATTACGAATGCTCCTTGCATTGACACACAAAGCCTTCAGGCTTGTTTTTACAACACTCTTAGCCCTTATACAATTATGTTGAAAAGTGGCCCTTTTTGATTTTTGCCCTGGATTTGACTGCCTGCCACTTTTACTTTTCACCTTACTACTTTTTGCTTCTACTCTCATTTTGCACCCCTCTGTCTCTCTGCACTTGTTCCTATCCCCCTGCCACATTAGTTTAAATCCTCCTGAACAACAGTAGCAAACGCTCCCCCTAGGACTAGGAGGAGGGACAGCCCTCAGTGATTCCTGTGTATGCACCCTGGAAGCCTCAAGAAATGATAATGATCATGAATCAGGCCCCAGATAGAAAAGAAAAACCAGCACAGTTTGCTCAGTGTGTCCACAGTACTACACAAATGTTTAATGCGACTCTGCAAGATTTACTCAGTCTCTGCTGCATGATTCTCTCAGGTGATGAGGGGTGGAAATGGAAGGCAGAATTGAGATACCAAACCTATCAGGAGTTACAGGCGGGAAACCATAATGAGAATGAACAGACAGACCAGATTATTCAAGCCTTGGAAAGGGCTCTCCAGCAACCTGTAAACATCACCAAAGTACCTGAATGCAAACCTAAGCCTGGGGAATGGGGACCAGACTATTGAGAGCGATTTGTGGCCTGCTACGGCACCTTCGCAGGAGACCAAGCCTTTAATGAAGGGAATCTGTCCCCCCAGTTCAATGCCCTACTGCTCCAATGCTTACCAACTAAGTTAGCCAACATGATTAAAACAAATAAAATGGATTGGCCAGAGAATGACCAAAATCGAATGCGACGAGCTTTGACATATCATTAGGACCCAACTTTCGAATCTCGATCAACCCTGAAGGAAACTAATATTAAAGGTGAATATGCTCAGCGGGAAGAAGGACGCGAGCGGGCTATATCTGAGGAACAGAAATGGGAACAAAAACCTACCAAGAGACAGGTGGGGACAACAACCTGTTTAGAAACTGACAAGAAGTTGCTTCCAACCGTGAGTGCCAACCCTCAGGAAGAGCCCAATGTAATATTGCAAGTTGCTGGAATTCCAGTTCTGTTTATGATTGATATGAGGGCAACCACAACCACTCTCGATCAGGAAATAGTATCGGAAAAGGGATTCCAGCTATCAGATGCTACAATCACTTTGTCTGGGTTCGAAGGCACGGAACGTACGTATTCACGTACCCAGCCACTGCAGGTGGAATTCCAGGGGAACCAGTGTGAGGTTTCAATTACAGTCACCACCAGACGGGGGTGTAATCTCGTAGGGAGAGACTAGCTCTGTCCATTGGAAGTCGAGATTCTATGCACGGACAAGGATATCATGCTGGAAGTGCGAACAACTGATAGATTCCTCAGTTTCTGACCACACAGTGGTGGGCACTTTATCTGGACTCCAGCACATTTGAACCCCTTCTGCTAGCGGCCGACTCTCATGTGACTCTGTGTTATGACCCTACGTGGTGCTCAACTGAGGAAAGCTAATATTATGCACCCCTCGAGGGACAGAAATTCCCAGTCATGGTGATTGGAGAGGTTAAAGGAAGAGACAGCATTGCATTTCTTGCTGAAGTTCCAGATTTCTTTTGGCGACAGACAGGATTGGTGGTTCCCCATACCACCATCAGGGTTTGCCCTGGGTTCAAGCCAAAGAGCCTAGGGCTCCTTGCCTACACCCTGACGAAACAGGCCTCCAGCACCAGGAGCCTGGCAAGACTTTGCCGTGGGCCAACTCCAATACTGGAAGGAGTCTGAGGTGAGAACAGGACATCTGGTAAGACATTCTTTTAATAGTGACTGAACCCAAGACGTTATACCCCATCTCTGGGCAATTTCAGTTCATGAAGTCAGCCCTCCTGTCCGGATCACAGTGAAAGAAGGACAGACTCTCCCATCCATTCTGCAATACCTCCTCTAGCCCATCCGGATCACAGTGAAAGAAGGACAGACTCTCCCATCCATTCTGCAATACCCCCTCTAGCCTGTCCGGATCACAGTGAAAGAAGGACAGACTCTCCCATCCATTCTGTAATACACCCTCTAGCCCATCCGGATCACAGTGAAAGAAGGACAGACTCTCCCATCCATTCTGTAATACACCCTCTAGCCCGACCGGATCACTGTGAAAGAAGGACAGACTCTCCCATCCATTCTGCAATACCCTCTCTAGACCGTCCGGATCACAGTGAAAGAAGGACAGACTCTCCCATCCATTCTGCAATACCCCCTCTAGCCTGTCCGGATCACAGTGAAAGAAGGACAGACTCTCCCATCCATTCTGCAATACCTCCTCTAACCCATCCGGATCACTGTGAAAGAAGGACAGACTCTCCCATCCATTCCGCAATACTCCCTCTAGCCCGTCCGGATCACTGTGAAAGAAGGACAGACTCTCCCATCCATTCTGCAATACCCCCTCTAGCCCATCCGGATCACTGTGAAAGAAGGACAGACTCTCCCATCCATTCCGCAATACCTCCTCTAACCCATCCGGATCACTGTGAAAGAAGGACAGACTCTCCCATCCATTCCGCAATACCCCCTCTAGCCCATCCGGATCACTGTGAAAGAAGGACAGACTCTCCCATCCATTCCGCAGAACCCCGTCTAGCCTGAGGCAACGTTTTATGAGGAAGGAAACGCTTGTGGATCCAGCAGGATAACAATATTCCGACTATGCAATAGTGATGGACAGTGAAGTAATTGAACAGGCCTCTTTTGAAGCAGCTGTCTCCGCCCAGAAGGCTGAGCTGTTTGCTCTGACTCGTGCCTGTATCCCAGCAACAGACTAAAGTGGGAACGTTTACACAGACTCCCGTTATGCATTTGGAATTGTACATGACTACAGGGCTCTCTGGGAACATCGGGATTCCTGACTTCCTCTGGCCACCCCATTAGTAATGTCACTTTTGTAAACAACTTACACACCACTCTACAGCTACCTCGAGTTTTGTTCTTCTCAGGGGGACACCTCTGAGGAGGAGTGAAAACTGTGGTCCCAGATGGGGTGCCAGAAAGACCCCAACCTAGGTTTTTGGATCACCCCAGTGGGACAGGTTTGGGTTCCTACACAGTTTTTACCAATATTGGTCGATTATATACATAATTGTACACACCTGGGAAAGGAGGGAATGGTTGGTATCCTGTACCCTGCACATCGGGTATGACTCCCTTGACAGGTGGATCTTTTTTGTGTCTACAAGTTGATTTTATTGAATTGCCTAGAGTACATTGCTATAGATACTGCTTAGTTACTATAGATGTGTTTAGTAGATGGATTGAAGCTATTCCAACTACCATTAATACTGCTGTGACTGTTGTGAAGGTATTATTATGGGATATAATTCCCAGGTACAAGCCAGAGATGCTGAGTTCAACAATGGCCCACACTTTATGGTGAAAGTAAATGAAGGAGTATGTAATGAACTAGCTATCCAGCAACAATTCCACTGTGTACACCACCCACGGGCCGCTGGCAGAGTGGAAAGAGCTAATGGCACTCTGAAGAGTAAACTGGTCAGACTAACAGCGGAGACTGGACCCACTTGGTTGAAGGTCCGACCATTAGCCCGATTCCACATGAGAGTTACCCCACAGGGGAAAACAGGGTTGTCACCAGCTGAAATCATTTCCAGACGGCTCATGAGGACACCCTGGGTACAAAGTCTCAGGATTAAAGGCAAAGTGAATAAGAATAAGGAACCTTGGTTCTCGATGGATATTGGAACTCTGATAAAGAAGAGAGAGATGTATGACATGTATAAGAAACAGGGAGCAAAGAAGGTACTTGAGTAGTATAAAAAGTGCAAACAAATACTTCAGGAAGAAATCAGGAGGGCTGAAAGAAGACATGAGGTAGTGTTGGCAGTCAAGGTGAAGGATAGTAAGAGCTTCCACAGGTATATTAATAGCAAAAGGATAGTTATGGGATAAAATTGGTCCTCTTGAAGATCAGAGCGGTTGGCTATGTATGGAACCAAAAGAAATTGGGGAGATGTTAAATGGTTTTTTTGTGTCTGAATTTACTAAGGAAACTGGCATGGAGTCAATGGAAATAAGGCAAACAAGTATTGAGGTCATGGAACCTATACAGATAGAAGAGGAGGAGGTGCTTGCTATCTTGAGGTGAGTAGATAAATCTCCAGGACCTGACAGGGTATTCCCTCGGACCTTGAAGGAGACTAGTGTTGAAATTGCAGGGGCCCTGGCAGATATATTTAAATGTCGTTATCTATGGGTGAGGTGCCAGAGGATTGGAGGATAGCTCATGTTGTTCCGTTGTTTAAAGCAGGCTCTAAAAGTAATCCAGGAAATTATAGGCTGGTAAGTTTGATGTCGGTCATGGGTAAATTATTGGAAGGAGTACTAAAAGATAGGATTGACAATTGTTTCGACAGACAGGGACTTATTACGGAGAGTCAACATGGCTTTGTGCCATGTTTAACAAATATATTAGAGAGTTTCGAGGAGGTTACAAGGAAAGTTGATGAAGGCAAGGCAGTGGATGTAGTGGACTTCAGTAAGGCCTTTGACAAGGTCCCGCATGGGAGGTTAGTTAGGAAGATTCAGTCACTAGGTATACATTGTGTGGTAGTAAATTTGATTGGGAATTGAGAATGGGAGAAGTCAGAGAGTGGTAGTGGACGATTGCTTCTCTGTGTGGAGGACTGTGACTAGTGGTGTGCCACAGGGATCAGTGCTGGGTCCATTGTTATTTGTCATCTATATCAATGATCTGGATGATAATTTGGTAAATTGGATCTGCAAATTTGTTGATGATACAAAGATTGGAGGTGTAGTGGACAGTGAGGAAGGTTTTCAAAGCTTGCAGAGGGATCTGGACCAGCTGGAAAAATGGGCTGAAAAATGGCAGATGTAGTTTAATATAGACAAGTGTGAGGTGTTGCACTTCGGAAGGAAAAACCAAGGTAGAACATACAAGGTAAATGGCAGGGCACTGAGGAGTGCACTAGAACAGAGGGATCTAGGAATACTGATAGAAAATTCCCTAAAAGTGGCATCACAGGTAGATAAGGCAGTAAAGAGAGCTTTTGGTACATTGGCCTTTATAAATCAAAGTATTGATTATAAGAGTTGGAATGTTATGGTGAGGTTGTATAACGTATTAGTGAGGCCAAATTTGGAGTATTGTGTGCAGTTTTGGTCACTTAATTACAGGAAGGATATTAATAAGGTTGAAAGAGTGCAGAGAAGGTTTACAAGGATGTTGCCGGGACTTAAGAAACTGAGTTACAAAGGTGGAATAGGTTAGAACTTCATTCTTAGGAGTGTAGAAGAATGAGGGGAGACTTGATAGAGGTATATAAAATTATGATGGGTATAGATAGAGTGAATGCAAGCAGGCTTTTTCCACTGAGGCTAGGGGAGAAAAAAACCCAGAGGACATGGGTTAAGGGTGAAGGGTGAAAAGTTTAAAGGGAATATTGCGGGGGGGGGGGAGCTTCTTCACAACTGTGTCTGACTGGTACTGGCATAACTGGTTCTTCTGGGCACATTCAGTCTCACTCCCAACTATTTCCTACCTTCCTTTGTACAGGTATGTAATGTCTAAAGGACCGGTGTTTGAGTAAATGGGACTCACCAAACTTTCTCCTGACTGACTCACTGGAATCTCCTAGTCAGATGGGTTCTATCCGGTTGATGCTCTCAATCCTCGGGCTGGTTCACTTGTTGCTGTTCCCTCGTCTTCAGTCGTGCTTTGCCTCCAGTTGGGGTTTTTCTTCCAATAAACCTCTCAGTGCAGGTCTAACTTTAACCAGAGAGATAATGAAGCACATTAACAATGAAAAGGAGAACCAAACATTTCTGCTTAATGTTACTAAGAACAAAACTCACTGAAATTTAAACACTGAAGGCAGATGTAATGATATTTTATTGTCCCTCACATGTCACAAAACGATATGGGATAAGAAGGAGCCATCATTCAATCAGGAACAGAATTATGTGATTCAATCCATCTGGTCTGCCCACCACTCAAGCACTCAACCAGGGCTGATTTTTATTCCAACATCATATTCCTGCCTTCCTCCTGTAACCCTGAAGCTACCCAGCAATCATCAGGATATTAATCTTCACAAATATACCCAAATGGCAGCCTCAAACAAATTCTGCGGCAACAAATTCCACATATCAGACATCTTTTTAAAAAAAAAATTATTAGTTTTTCAAAACATTTTACAAAATTAAAAACCCCAAATCCCAATGAGGAGCATTAATACAGTGCTAGATTAAGCATACAATAACAATATGCTACAAAGGAAGAGACTTTAACAAAAAAGCACCTAAATTAAAGACAAGTGAGCTTAGTCTCCTCCCCAAGCCCCACAACACAAGAAAAAAACAACAACACCAGACCAACCACCACACAGTATAAAGAGTATAAGTCCGGACAGTCAAACTCCCAGACTGTGAATACACTTAGCAACAGAGGATAATAATGCCTGCTACCAGAAAAAAAAGAGGGAGCTGAAAGCAAGGGACCGAAAAGAAGAAAAAAAAAGAAAAAATAACCCTAGTCAAGAGGAAGGTTATGAAAGTACTCGATAAAAGGTCCCCAGACCTTATGGAACTTTAGATCCGAATTAAGAACTGAATAATGAATTTTTTCGAGGTCCAAGCAGGCCATAATGTCGTTAAGCCATTGATATCAGACATCTTTTGGCCAAAAATATGTTTCTCATCTCAGTTTTAAAGGGAAGCAACTTTATTCTGAGACCGTGCTCTTCAGTTTGCATATAAGGAGAAGGTGGGAGTGGAGGATGCTATCACGTATTTGCTGCACAAATCATTCTCTCACCTAGAGGGGGTCAGTTGTGCTGTGAGGATTACATTCCTTGACTTCTCTAGTGCCTTTAACACCATCCAGCCCAAGATCTTAAGGCACAAACTAACGGAGATGGGAGTAGACTCTCACATGGTGGATTGGATAGTGGACTACTTGACAGATAGACCTCAGTATGTGCGGTTGGGAGACTGTAGGTCTGACACGGTGGTCAGCAGCACAGGGGCGGCGCAGGGAACCGTACTCTCTCCGGTCCTGTTCACCCTGTACACATCAGACTTCCAATATAACTCAGAGTCCTGCCATGTGCAGAAGTTCGCTGATGACACGGCCATAGTGGGCTGTGTCAGGAATGGACAGGAGGAGGAGTGTAGGAAACTGATACAGGACTTTGTGATATGGTGCAACTCAAACTACCTGCGTCTCAATATCACCAAGACCAAGGAGATGGTGGTGGACTTTAGGAGATCTAGGCCCCATATGGAGCCAGTGATCATTAATGGAGAACGTGTGGAGCAGGTTAAGACCTACAAGTATCTGGGAGTACAGTTAGACGAGAAGCTTGACTGGACTGCCAACACAGATGCCTTGTGCAGGAAGGCACAGAGTCGAATGTACTTCCTAAGAAGGTTGGCGTCATTCAATGTCTGTAGTGAGATGCTGAAGATGTTCTATAGGTCAGTTGTGGAGAGCGCCCTCTTCATTGTGGTGGCGTGTTGGGGAGGAAGCATTAAGAAGAGGGACGCCTCACGTCTTAATAAGCTGGGAAGGAAGGCGGGCTCTGTCGTGGGCAAAGTACTGGAGAGTTTAACATCGGTAGCTGAGCGAAGGGCGCTGAGTAGGCTACGGTCAATTATGGATAACTCTGAACATCCTCTACATAGCACCATCCAGAGACAGAGAAGCAGTTTCAGCGACAGGTTACTATCGATGCAATGCTCCTCAGACAGGATGAAGAGGTCAATACTCCCCAATGCCATTAGGCTTTACAATTCTACCGCCAGGACTTAAGAACTTTTTAAAAGCTATTATTAATGCTTTTTGAGATAGTGATTTAGATGCATATCATATTTTTTACTGAGTTAAGTATTGTATGTAATTAGTTTTGCTACAACAAGTGTATGGGACATTGGAAAAAAAGTTGAATTTCCCCATGGGGATGAATAATCTATCTATCTATCTATCTGTCAGATCACAGACTCTCTGTCTAATAGAAACATCCTCTCCATGTCCACTGTATCCAGGCTTTTCAACATTTGGTAAATTTACTTAACCATACATCCCTCCACCACCCCCACCGTCCCTCTGAACTCCATTGAGCACAGGTCCAGAACCATCAAATGCTCCTCATACATAAAGCCGATCATTCCTGAGATTATTCTTGTAAGCCTTGTTAGCAACAACTGCACTGTACACATTTCCAGGAATAACAGTCAAATCGGTTCCAGGATAATTTACAGGGAAAAGTTGCACTTCCGTTACTGTTATACTATCACTCCATTTCCAGGTTAAAACAGGTCTATTTCAGGAAATTTGTTTACAGATCCTCTCTTGTACATACTGGACCGGCCGCCGTCGCTGGGCTATGAACGTGCAGGAGTAATGTGTGGCTAAATGCCTTGCTGAAGGACACAACAGGCTGCGGGGAGCTGAGGCTCGAACCATTCTCCCCCAAGACTTCCCAGTCCCTCGGTAAAGAGGGCAGTGAAATCAAAGATCCCCACAACCTGGGACGTTCTCCTTTCTCACCCACCCCAGTCCGGAAGAAGACACAACAGCCATAAAGCTCCAGAACAAATGCGAGAAGCCTCAGGAAGCGATGCGAGTTCGGGGAAGTTAATGGCACTCAGTGAGCAAAATCACACCACGTGATTTGGCGTCACAAAGCGGAGGGCGGGGCGAATCTGCGGCACACAGCCTCACGTGACCTGTCGGCGGGACTACCATTTCAATTCTGAGGAAACAGACAGCCTGGGCTCCTGGTTTGGATCGTTCAATGCAGATTCAGTGAAGTGGACACATTTCTGACGAGCCCAGATAGTTGGGAAACAAATGAATTCCTGGCCCACAGTTCAGGGCTCACGGCCAACATCGGATCTCCCCGCTCGGGATCGGTCTCAATACTCACCGATGGGAAAGTGATATCTTCGGCCCGCAGACAGTGATCCCGACGGAAGAGACGAAAGTCTTTCCTGAACACACAGCCGACCCACTTCAGCTCTGAGCGGAGAGGAAAACACCGTGCACCCGGAGACTGTGAACATGCGCGAAGAGATTGTTACATCATCAGGAGGCGGGGCCTCGGAAACAGACACGCAGATGCTGCCCATCTGCGGTTATATGGGAGGGACAAACGGGATCACGTGTCAGGATTGGCGACACCCCCTCCCCACCCAGGCAGAGACTCCAGCTACTCATTAGTCTGTGGAAAGAAGCAAACTTGCCGCTCACATCTCCTCTCACCTTAAATGTATGAGACATTTCAACCCCCAGGAAAAATATATCGTCTGTCCACTCGATCTATTCCTCTCGTAATCTTATAAACGTTCATCCAGTCTCACCCCAGCCTGCGCCGCTCTGGAGAAAACAACACAAGTTTGTCCAGCCTCTCGTTATAGCTCATGGCCTCTAATCCAGGCAGTATCCTGGTAAACCTCTTCTCCGCCCTCTGCGAAGCCCCGTCATCCTTCCGAGAATGGGGGCGACCAGAACTGTATGAAACACTCCAGATGTGGTCTAACTAGTTTTATAAAACTGTGTTACGAAATGTAACGTTTTAAAAACGAACCAGCAGCAATAGAGTTCACACTGGAGTCTGGTTTTGATGGTTAAAACCATTCTCTTTATTAGGATCTACTTATAGTAACTTAATGAAATAAAGGAAAGTTAACAGTGTTATGTGTATATATGTGTAAATATAACTCCCAGACTATCGAGCCTGAGGGAACAAAGCTCAGAGTCTTGAGATGGTAAAGTAGGAAAGTTCAGAAATCCACGGAATAAATGATGGGAGAGAGATATTTGTAATCCAGGGTGAAACGTAGAGAAAAGGCCGTTACTTCAAAATAACCGCCGACGACGTTCTTATCCGTTGAATCCGTCACAGACCAGTTATCAGCGAAAGTGACCTGTCACAGGAATACCGTCTTCCAGGGGTTACGACACAGCATACCCAGGCAAGGGTTAACACAATATATTCCACAATCCACTCCTATGGATTATACGAAGTGACAGACACACACGTTCGTTGTCGTTCTGTGTACTGATGATCAACCCACTCTTGTGGGCATAGGAGAGTTCCAAGCCTCAGCTGCGACTAACTGAAGCGATCAGCTTTTCCAGTCTCTCATTCTCTCCCTTTAGACTGGCCGACTGCCTGTCTGCAGATCGCTCTCTCTCTCTTATGGTTCAGTCCAGAGTCAGCGCTGTCAGCCTGTGACTGACGTCATAGTCCCGCCTCCTTGGAGTCTGAGATCCCTCTGATCATCGACACTGTTCAGGGTTTTGCATTTAACAGTGTACTGTCTCATACATTCGACCTACCGAGCTGCCAAGATGATCATCACTAATCAAATCTCACTGAGATTTCTCAGGTCCTGTTGAATTTATTACCAAGTGCACAAGTACGGGAAGGTACAGGTACAGAGAAACACTGACTTGTGGCAGCATCACAGGCAAGTACATTCAGATAACACACGGAACACAAATTATACGATTCTCTGTCAGTCACAATCTGTAAATATGTTTTAAGTCATTAACGATATATAAAATACATTGTGTCATGATCAATATTAAAATGTGCATTTTGTGTCAACAACACACTTGGAAATGTTGAATTTGATACCTGTCTCCATTCCTCCTGTAATCCACAACCAGCTCCTTTGTTTTTGTCACAATGAGGGAGAGGTTGTTTTCTTGACACCACTGTGTCGGGGTGATGACTTCTTCTCTGTAGGCTGCCTCGTTATTATTTGAGATTAGGGCAGTCAGTGCAGTGTCGTCAGCAAATTTAATTAGCAGATTGCAGCTGTGGGTGACGACACAAGTCATGGGTGCACAGAGTAAAGTAGGGGGCAAGAAGCCAACCCTGTGGGGTATGTGTGCTGAGGGTCAGAGAGACAGAGGTGAGGGAGCCCACTCTTACCACCTGCCGGCGATCTGACAGGAAGTCCAGGATCCAGCTACACAAGGCAGGGTGAAGGCCGAGGTCTTTGAGCTTCTTTTTGATACGTGACGCCTTCGTATGGCTACTGCTCTGCCCATGACTGCAAGGAACTGCAGAGAACATCAGGGAAACAAGCCTCCCCTCCATGGACTCTTCCTACACTTCCCCTGCCTCGGAAAAGCAGGTCATGTACACAAAGATCCTCACAACCTGGACATTCTTGCTGTAAACCCGCTCCCCCATCGGGGAAGAGATACAAAAGCCTTAAAGCGCGAACCACCCGGCTCAAGGACGGTTTCCTGTCTGTGGTTAGAAGCCAAATGAATGATAAAATGGACTCAAGCTCACAATGTAACTTGACGTGACCCTGCACCATATGTCTATCTGCACTGCACTTTCTCTGCAGCTATAATGCTTTGTTACATTGTTGTTTTGTCATTTTTATTTATAGAATCTTTTTTACTAGTACATAATCTTCTACAGCTATAGAATGAAACAAGACTTCAAAAGATTAGTATGTATGAAATTAATAAAGCTGAAGAAAAAACTAATCGTAAAATATGAATATGGAAAATATTTATAGGAAAAAGAAGGAAAAAGGAACCCCATCTAACTAGGGGGGGAAACCCACTAACAACAAAAAAGGGAAAAAAAAACCATTAAGAATCAACCCACCGGAGCAATACGTTTAACCATCATCTAACTATAAAAATAGAATCATCAGCCGCCATTTCATATTTATAAAAAAATAAAATTGGAAGGAAACCATATAGCATAATTCAAATTAAATGATAATATTTGGCAAAGAACCAAATCGAATCTCTCAAAATCGAATCGAGGATCAAAAGTTCTACTTCTAATTTTTTCAAACTAAGACATAACATTCCTTCAGAAAACCATTCAATTAATGTAGGGGAAGAAATATCTTTCCATTTTAATAAAATAGCCCTTCTTGTCAGTAGCGTAACAAATGCAATTACTTGTTGATCTGAAGATGAAATACCCTGAATCTGATGTGGAGCTATTCCAAATAGAACAGTCAATCTATTAGGTTGTAAATTAATTTTCAGAGCTTTAGAACTTGTTGAAAATAAAGACTTCCAAAACGATTTTAATGATGAACATGACCAGAACATATGTGACAATGTAGCTACTTCAGTTTTATACATATCACAGCATTTGTCTATACTAGAAATATTTTAGATAGTTAATAATATAAATAATTATTGTTAAATAATAACGGTGAACAATTTTAAATTGAATTGGCACATATAGAAGAAGAATTTCCGTTTTTCAAAACTCGAAGCCAATCTTCATTAACATAGGCCATATTAAGTTCTCTCTCCCAATCTTGTTTAATCTTTAGTGATTGGTTCGCTTTTTGTAACAAAAATAAGTTATACATTCTGCTAATGGAAACTTTCTCGAAGGGATTCAATTTCAAAATGCTATCGAACAAATCAGATTCTTGTAAATATGGAAACTTAGGTAAACATTGTTGTAAAAAATGTCGAATCTGAACATATTGCAAAAAATGTGTATGAGTGAGAGAAAATTTGTTAATTAACTCTTCAAAGGTCATCAATCGACCATCACAAAATAAATCTGTAAAAGAATGGATCCCTTTATTTTTTCATAGGAGAAAAATGGGGACAGCTGTTGAAGGTTTAAATGAAATGTTTCGATACAAAAAAACTGGACAACTAAATTGTTTCAAATTTAAAAAAATTACGAAACTGAACCCAAATCGGTCGGGATTGTTTAATAAACGGGTAAAGATATAAATTTGGAATTTTAGAGAGCTGTAAAGGTAATGGAGCTCCTAATATTGAAGTTAAATGAAATTGTTTAACAGCTTTTAATTCCAAATCACCCCATAATGATTTTTGGTTCTTAGCAAGCCAATATAACCAAAAACATAACTGTCTAATATTCACAGCCCAATAATACAGTCTTAAATTAGAAAGTGCAAGTCCACCATCTTTTTTTTAGATTTTTGTAAATGATACTTATTAATTCTTGGTCTCTTATTGTTCCAAATAAAGGAAGAAATAAGAGAGTCAATTTGATTGAAAATTTTTTTAGTAAAAAAGATATGTATACCAAACAAGGCAGTAAGGGGATTTGGGTCAAATTGGACCCTGAAAAGTTGTGAAAAGGTATGGAATACTTCCCGCCAAAACTTTTCAATTGTAGGGCAAAACCAAAACATATGAGTTAAAGAGGCATCAGCAGAATTGCATTTATTACAAAGTGGAGAAACATTCAGATAAAAACTGGACAGCTTCTGTTTAGAAATGTAAGCTCTATGAACCACTTTAAATTGTAGAAGAGAATGACGAGCACAGAAAGATGATTTATTAACCCGTTTAAGAATTTTATTCCATCTATCATTAGAAATCTGACAATTTAGGTCATCCACCCAAGCTTTTTTTATTTAATCTAAAAAGTCTTGTCGAGAATCAATCATCAAGTTTTAGATACCGGTAAGAGAACCATTAACAAAAGGTTTTAAATTTAAAATATGGAAATATGGAAACTTAGGTAAATATTGCTGTTAAAAATGTCCAAACTGAACATATTGCTGAAAATGTGTATGAGCAAGAGAAAATTTGTTAAATAACTCTTCAAAGGTCATCTATCGACAATCACAAAATAAATCTGTAAAAGATTGGATCCCTTTATTTTTCCATAGGAGAAAAATAGGGTCAGTTGTTGCAGGTTTAGATGAAAAGTTTCGATATAAAAAAACTAGACAACTTAAATTGTTTTAATTTTTTTAAAAAACGAAACTGAACACAAATCCGTAGGGATTGTTTAATAACCGGGTAAAGAGTTAAATTTGGAATTTTACTGAGCTGTATACGTAATGGAGCTCCTAAAATTGAAGTTAAATAAAGTTGTTTAACAGCTTTTAATTCCAAATCAACCCATAATGATTTTTGGTTCTTACCAAGCCAATATAACCAAAAACATAATTGTCTAATACTCACAGCCCAATTAAATTCACAGTCTTAAATTAGGAAGTGCAAGTCCACCATCTTTTTTAGATTTGTGTAAATGATATTTATTAATTCTTGGTCTCTTATTGTTCCAAATAAAGGAAGAAATAAGAGAGTCAATTTGATCGATTTTTTTTAGTTAAAAAGATAGGTATATTTTGGAAAATATATAAAAATCTAGGTAAAATCATCATTTTCACAGCATGAATACGACCTATTAAAGAAAAAGTAAGTGGATTCCATCTAGAAAATAGTTGTTTCATAGAGTCCATTAAAGGAACTACGTTCGCTTTATAGAGATCTTTATATTTTTTAGTAATTATAATAGCTAGATATCTAAACGTATTAACAATTCTAAAAGGAATACCATCATATATACTAACATGGACATTTAATGGAAACAATTCGCTTTTATTCAAGTTAAGTTTATCTCCTGAAAATGTACCATAATATTTAAGTACTTCCAAAACATTAGGAATTGATTCCTCAAGACTTGAAATAAAAACCAAAAGATCATCTGCATAAAGAGAAATCTTATGTATGGTTCCATTCATAGAGATACCATGAATACTTTTAGCTTCACGTAGTGTTATAGCTAAAGGCTCCAATACAAGATTAAACAATAAAGGGTATAAAGGACATCCCTGTCTAGTGCCACGAGAAAGTGAGAAAGAAGAAGAGCTGCAGTTATTAGTAATGACAAGCTCAAAGGCGGCTTTCTGTCTGTGGTTATAAGCCAAATGAATGATAAAATGGATTCGGCCTCACAATGTAACTCGACGTGACCCTGCACCATATGTCTATCTGCACTGCACTTTCTCTGCAGCCATAATGCTTTGTTACAGGGATTGTTCTGTCGTATATCAGCTCAATGGACTGTTCTAATGTATCGATCTGTGTGGATGGTACGTCAGGCAAAGTTATCACTGTAGCTCAGTACGTGATGATAATAAACAAATTCCCCATTTTAATTGTGTGGAAATTTTAGACAGACTGAGCTTCTGCTCTGGAACCACAGAAGGAAACTGAACTGTTTTCATTTCTGAACTGAACTGTTGTCCAGCCTTTCGTTATAGCTCGTGCTCTCTAATCCAGGCAGTATCCTGGTAAACCTCTTTTGCGCCCTCTCCAAAGCCCCGACATCCTTCCGAGAATGGGGGCGACCAGAACTGTATGAAACACTCCAGATGTGGTCTAACTAGTTTAATAAAACTGTTGTTACGAACTGTGACGTTTTAAAAAAGAAACAACAACAATAGAATTCACACTGGAGTCTGATTTTGATGTTAAAACCACTCTGTTGATTAGTATCTACTTATAACGTAGTAAATTAACGAAGTAAAGGAAAGTTTACAGTGTTAAGTGTATATATGTGTAAATATAATTCCCAGGCTAACGAGCCTGAGGGAACAAAGCTCAGAGTCTTGAGATGGTAAAGTAGGAAAGTTCAGTAATCCACGGAATAAATGACGGGTGAGAGATATTTGTAATCCAGGGTGGGTTAACACAAAATATTCCAAGTTCCACTCCTATGGATTATACGAAGTGACAGCCACACACATTCGTTGTGGTTCCGTGTACCGATGATCAACCCACTCTTGTGGGCATAGGAGAGTTCCAGTCCTCAGCTGCGACGAACTGAAGCGATCACCTTTTCCAGTCTCTCTCTCTCTCTCTCTCTGTCTCTCTCTCTCTCTCTGTCTCTCTCTCTCTCTGTCTCTCTCTCTCTCTCTCTCTCTCTCTCTCTCTCTCTCTCTCTCTCCTGTCTGCAGATCGCTCTCTCTCTCTTATAGTTCAGTCCACAGTCAGCGCTGTCAGCCTGTGACTGACGTCATAGTCCCGCCTCCTCACGCCGGCTCTCTTAAAGAAACAGTCACAGTACGACCGCAGGCTCGTAACAGCCGCAACACAACTTCCTGACTTTTGAACTCAATGCTTCAACTAATAAACACAACAACTCCATTTGCCTTCTTAACCACCCGATCAATCTGTGCAGTCTCTTTCAGGGAGCGATGAACTTGGAGTCTAAGATCCCGCTGATCATCAACACTGTTCAGGGTTCTGCATTTAATAGTGTACTGTCTCATACATTCGACCGACCGATCTGCCAAGATGATCATCACTAATCAAATCTCACTGAGATTTCTCAGGTCCTGTTGAATTTATTGCCAAGTGCACAAGTACGGGAAGGTACAGGGACAGAGAAACACTGACTTGTGGCAGCATCACAGGCAAGTACATTCAGATAACACACGGAACACAAATTATACGATTCTCTGTCAGTAACAATCTATAAATATGTTTTATGTCATTAATAATATGTAAAATACATTGTGTCATGATCAATATTAAAATGTGCTTTTTGTGTCAATAACAGACTTGGAAATGTTGAATTTGCTCCCTGTCTCCATTCCTCCTGTAATCCACAACCAGCTCCTGTGTTTTTGTCACAATGAGGGAGAGGTTGTTTTCTTGTCGGGGTGATGACTTCTTCTCTGTAGGCTGCCTCGTTATTATTTGAGATCAGGCCAGTCAGTGTAGTGTAGTCAGCAAATTTAATTAGCAGATTGGAGCTGTGGGTGGCGACACAAGTCATGGGTGCACAGAGAGTAAAGGAGGGGGCAAGGAGTCACCCCTGTGGGGTATATGTGCTGAGGGTCAGAGAGACAGAGGTGACGGAGCCCACTCTTACCAACTGCCGGCGATCTGACAGGAAGTCCAGGATCCAGCTACACAAGGCAGGGTGAAGGCCGAGGTCTCTGAGCTTCTTGTCGATACTTCACGCCTTTGTATGGCTACTGCTCTGCCCATGACAGCAAGGAACTGCAGAGAACTTTGGAGAGCAGAGAACATCAGAGAAACAAGCCTCCCCTCCATGGACTCTTCCTACACTTCCCCTGCCTCGGAAAAGCAGGTCATGTACTCAAAGATCCTCACAACCTGGACATTCTTGCTGCAAACCCGCTCCCCCATCGGGGAAGAGATACAAAAGCCTTAAAGCGCGAACCACCCGGCTCAAGGACGGTTTCCTGTCTGTGGTTAGAAGCCAAATGAATGATAAAATGGACTCGACCTCACAATGTAACTCGACGTGACCCTGCACCATATGTCTATCTGCACTGCACTTTCTCTGCAGCCATAATGCTTTGTTACAGTGATTGTTTTGTCCTTTTCATTTTTTTTTAATTTTTAGAATCTTTTTTATTGGTACAGAATCTTGTACAGCTATAAAATGATACAAAACTTCAATAGATTAATATGTATGCAATTAATAAAGCTGATAAAAACTGATCGTAAAATATAAAATTGGAAATTATATATATGGAAAAAAAGGAACCCCATCTAACTAGGGGAAAAAACCCACTAACTACACACATTTGACCATCATCTAAATATGACAATAAGAAACATCAACCGCCATTTCATATTTATAAAAAAAAAATTGGAAGGAAACCATACAGAGTAATTCAAATTAAATGATAATATTTGGCAAATGAACCCCATCTTCTCTCAAATTCGAATCGAGGATCAAAAGTTCTACTTCTATGTTTTTCCAAACTACGACATAACATTCCTTGAGAAACCCATTCAATTAATGTAGTGGAAGAAATATCTTTGTATTTTAATAAAATAGCCCTTCTTGTCAGTAGTGTAACAAATGCAATTACATGTTGATCTGAAGATGAAATACCCTGAATATGATGTGGAGCTACTCCAAATAAAACAGTCAATCTATTATGTTGTAAATTAATTTTCAGAGCTTTAGAACTTGTAGAAAATAAAGATTTCCAAAACGATTTTAATGAAGTACATGACAAGAACATATGTGACAAAGTAGCTACTTCAGTTTTACATCTATCACAACATTTGTCTATACAAGGAAATATTTTAGATAGTCTCTCCTTTGTAAAATAATAACGGTGAACAGTTTTAAATTGAATTAAACGATGGTGGGCACATACAGAAGAAGAATTTAAGTTTTTCAAAACTCGAAGCCAATCTTCATTAACAAAGGCCATATGAAGTTCTCTCTCCCAATCTTATTTAGTCTTTAGTGATAGGTTCTCTTTTTGTAACAAAAAAAATTATAAATTCTGCTAATGGAACCTTTCACTAAGGGATTCGATTTCAAAATGTTATCCAACAAATCAGATTCTGGTAAATATGGAAACTTATGTAGATATTGCTGTTAAAAATGTCCAATCTGAACATATTGCTGAAAATGTGTATGAGCGAGAGAAAATTTGTTAAATAACTCTTCAAAGGTCATCAATCGACAATCACAAAATAAATCTGTAAACGAATGGATCCCTTTATTTTTCCATAGGAGAAAAATTGGGTCAGTTGTTGAAGGTTTAAATGAAAAGTTTCGATATAAAAAACTAGACAACTTAAATCGTTTAATTTTTTTTTAAAAAAAACTAAACTGAACCCAAATCCGTAGGGATTGTTTAATAACCGGGTAAAGATTTAAATTTGGAATTTTAGAGAGCTGTAAAGGTAATGGAGCTCCTAAAATTGAAGTTAAATAAAATTGTTTAACAGCTTTTAATTCCAAATCAACTCATAATGATTTTTGGTTCTTATCAAGCCAATGTAACCAAAAACATGATTGTCTCATATTCACAGCCCAATAATACAGTCTTAAATTAGGAAGTGCAAGTCCACCATCTTTTTTAGATTTGTATAAATGATACTTATTAATTCTTGGTATCTTATTGGTCCAAATAAAGGAAGAAATAAGAGAGTCAATTTGATCGATATTTTTTAGTTAAAAAGATGTGTATATTTTCGAAAATATATAAAAATCTAGGTAAAATCATCATTTTCACAGCATGAATACGACCTATTAAAGAAAAAGTAAGTGGATTCCATCTAGAAAATTGTTTCATGGAGTCCATTAAAGGAACTATATTCGCTTTATAGAGATCTTTATATTTTTTAGTAATTATAATACCTAAATATCTAAATGTATTAACAATTCTAAAAAGGAATATCATCATAAATACTAACATGGACATTTAATGGAAACAATTCGCTTTTAGTCAAGTTAATTTTATATCCTGAAAATCTACCAAAATCTTTCAGTGTTTCCAAAAGATTAGGAATTGATTCCTCAAGATCTGAAATAAAAACCAAAAGATCATCTGCATAAAGAGAAATCTTATGTATGGTTCCATTCATAGAGATACCAAGAATATTTTCAGCTTCACGTAGTGTTATAGCTAAATGCTCCAATACAGAATTAAATAATAAAGGGCTTAATGGACTTTTGTAATGTATCGATCTGTGTGGATGGTACGTCAGGCAAAGTTATCACTGTAGCTCAGTACGTTATGAGAATAAACAAATTTCCCATTTTAATTGTGTGGAAATTTTAGACAGACTGATTTTCTGCTCTGGAACCACAGAAGGAAACTGAACTGTTTTCATTTCTGAACTGAACTGTTGTCCAGCCTTTCGTTATAGCTCATGCTCTCTAATCCAGGCAGTATCCTGAGAAACCTCTTCTGCGCCCTCTCCAAAGCCCCGACAGACTTCCGTGAATGGGGGCGACCAGAACTGCATGAAACACTCCAGATGTGGTCTAACTAGTTTAATAAAACTGTTGTTACGAACTGTGACGTTTTAGAAACGAATCAACAACAATAGAATTCACACTGGAGTCTGGTTTTGATGTTAAAACCACTTTCTTTATGAGTATCTACTTGTCATATAGTAACTTAAAGAAGTAAAGGAAAGTTTACACTGTTAAGTGCCTATATGTGTAAATATAACTACCAGACTATCCACCCTGAGGAAATAAATCTCAGAGACTTGAGGTGGTAAAGTAGGAAAGTTCAGTAATCCACGGAATAAATGACGGGAGAGGGATATTTGTAATCCAGGGTGAAACGTAGAGAAACGGCCGTTACTTGAAAATACCGTCGTCGAAGTTCTTATCCGTTGAATCCGTCCACATACGAGTTATCAGCGAAAATGACCTGTCACAGGAATACCGTCTTCCAGGGGTTACCACACAACATACCCAGGCAAGGGTTAACACAAGATACTGCACAATCCATTCCTATGGATTATACGAAGTGACAGCCACACACATTCGTTGTGGTTCCGTGTACCGATTATCAACCCACTCTTGTGGGCAGAGGAGAGTTCCAAGCCTCAGCTGCGACTAACTGAAGCGATCAGCTTTTCCAGTCTCTCTCTCTCTCTCTTTAGACTGGCCGACTGCCTGTCTGCAGATCGCTCTCTCTCTCTTATGGTTCAGTCCACAGTCAGCGCTGTCAGCCTGTACTGACGTCATAGCCCCGCCTCCTTGGAGTCTGCGATCCCTCTGATCATTGACACTGTTCAGCAAATCTAATTATCAGATTGGAACCCGCCACTGCAGCCCCCACAGTGCACTATGTACTGATTGCAAAGCTACGAAATTGCATGTGAATAGCCTCCCCTCCCCCAACTCCACTCTTTCTGCGTCACCAGCAGACTGGGATATCTTACATCTCGCTGCCTCCGCCAGGACATTAAACTGTGAACAACTGTGGTCAGGGACTGATCTCTGGGGTACTCCAAACGCTACCTCCTTCCAGTCTGAAAACGACCCACTCATCCAGCCACACACCACTGGCAGTTTATCGATCTCCAACGAAAAAGCCTAATCACCTACTCCTGAGGGTCAATACCATTGCTGACTCTGAGTTTACCACCGTCAAATGCCAGGAGGGACATAATATTCAGAAAGTCTCTAGTCACAGCCATGTAAATAAAATGTGATCTTTGTGGGTGTGTGGCGCATGCTCAGAACGCGAAGGAGACAGACAAACTGAGCCAAGTCACAGACTGATGAAGGGGAGGAGTGATCCATTTTGATACACAGAGGGAAGCATAGAGTTTGATATTGTGCCTGGTGCCGAAACTGCGGTCAGTTTGAAGATGAAGTATTATTCCTCCTAATTGTTTGGAGCTGTGACAGTGTTTTTTATCAGAAGGCACTATGGGGACTAAAATTACCTGAGTTGAAATGTTGTCCTTCCCCTCCTACTGGCATTGCATGGAGTAGACGTGTTTCTCGAACAGCTTCGTTCTTTTTAAGTTACTGAATCCAATCTGCGTTGATGTCTCGTGCTAAAACTTCTGGAAAAAAGAAGAGGATCCTTCTGTGACTGTGGAAGCTATTGCGGAGCTAATTCGGAAGCTCAGAGCGAAACGTCTGAACCACATTCGGATGTGTGTTTAAAGGTTACCACAGAGCTTAAACGAATGGAGATTCTGCTGCAGACTATTCAAAACACTTTGCAGGAACAGACTACTCAGATTCAGGAACATGAAGATGCTGTAACGAGACTCGATACTAAGACGGATGAGTTGGGGAAGTTCGGAGAAAAACAATCGAAAATCGTTGAATCTCTAAGACAAAAGATTGTCGCCTTGAGAATAGATCAAGAAGGAACAATATACGAATTTTGGGTCTTCCTGAGTTGGTCGAAGGCAATCGACCTTCAGAATTTTTTGCAAAGCTCTTGGCTGGTATATTTTCTGACGTTTTGGAGACTCCGCCTAGAATAGACCGGGCACACCGAGCCCCAGAGTTTAAATCCTCTTCTCAGCAGAAACCTCGACCTGTGATCATTGCGTTTCTTGAAAAGAAAGGTTACTATAATTCGCCATCTCGTCGGGTAGGTATGATTAACTTTGAAGGTGATAAGATAAGGCTGGTCGTTGATTATTTGCCCGGGGTATTAAATGAACGTTTTAAGTATTAAAAAAGTCATGGCTGAGTTATATAACGAAGGTTATAAACCTTCACTAAATTACCCCGCTCGTTTCAAAAACATTTTGTAAAATGTAATGTTGCCCTTCATCCACTGACAAGCTTTGTAATCTTTTAACAGTGTAGAAAAGTCAAAGGATCTGTGTATGGGAATCACAAACACAACAGCTCGTTAGTTCCGCTGTATCTGTCAGTTCACCAGCGCTTGAATGCCGCCGATCCTTTAATGTGGAGGCGGAGATGCTGGAGAAGACAGCGCCTCACTCGCTACAAGGAGAGCCCGAACACGTACCATGTCCGTGATCTGATTGGATACATCGCCGTGACGTTGATAGCACCGTGACGTCATTCACTGACTCTCATTTCGGAAGGGGTTCATCCGGCCATCGCAGATACACCAACAGCTTCGCACTGGGAAGCGGCCGTTCACCTGCTCCGTGTGCGCGAAGAGACTCATTCAGTTAACCCACCTTGTGATGCTCCGGTGAGTTCACAATAAATAGAGGCCACATTTCTGTCCGGAGTGAGCAAAGAGTTTTACTCAATCATCCCAGATGCTGCAACACCAGCAACTTCACATCAGGGAGGAAGTTCAAATCAGCTCCGTGTTAAATGTTTAACCATCACGGTGACTGAAGGCAGCTGCAGGTTCATGAGGGACTGTTACTGTCAGATTCTGCAGTTCTTGCGGCTGCTCATCGCACCCAGGACTGAACCCTGGTCACTGAGCATTGGAGGAGTCTGTTCTGCTGATGTTAGTCTTAATCTAGACTGGCGTTTAATACAATGGATCTGTGAAAGATAAATCAGATTTTATCAAATCCCGTGTGTCAGGTACTTACTGTCTCTACCACACTCAAAATGTACACTAGAGAGGCCACTCGGCCCATCAGATCCTTACCCATGTTTCTGTTCCATATCAGTTTATGAAAATCTACCCCTGCCGTTCCCCTCTCACTCTCCCTGAGTGACAGGTTGCAACTAGTCACCACTCCGTGGGATCGGAGATTTCCCTTGAATTTCATAGAATCATAGAAATCTTCAACACATTACAAACGCTTTGGCCCACAATGTTGTGCCGACCATGTAACTTACTCTAGAAACTGCCAAGAATTAAACTACCGCGTAGCCCTCTATTTTCCTAAGCTCCATGTACCTATCTAAGGGTCTCTTAAAAGACACCATTGTATCCGCCTCTACCACCGTCACTGGCAGTGCATTCCACACACACACCACTCTTTGCTTAAAAAACTGAGCTCTGACATCTCCTCTGTACCTACTTCCAAGCAGCTTAAACCTATTCCCCCTCGTGTTAGCCGTTTCAGCCCTGGGGAAAAGCCTCTGACTATCCACACGACCAATGCCTCTCATCATCTTATACACCTGCATGAATTCCCTGCATGATTTTCTCCGGGCTGAATAAGACGATGAGCTCACTGTGGTTGTGACGTTCTTCAGGGCTCTGGACGAAGTTGGTTAAACTCCTTCTTCCCCGCTCTTTTCAACGTTTTGGGTCATTTTCACCAATTTTAAAGGACTGTGCCTCAGACAGCTGGGTTGTTGCAATTGTTACGTACCAGCAGCAACAGATCACTAATGGAGTCTGGTTTCGATGTTAAAACCACTCTCATTAGTATCTGCTACAAATATAAAAGATTAAATGAAATAAACAGAAGTTTATTTGCGTATATACAGCTCCCGAACTATCAAGCTTGAGAAACAATGCTTAAAGTCTTAAAATGATAAAGTGGAAAAGTTCAGTAATCCACGGAATAAGTGAGTGAGAGGAGAGATGTGTAAATCCACACGAACTTGTGGAGAGAAGGCAATTACGAAGAATTCCACACACATTCCACGCTGGGTAAACGAAATAACAGTCGCCGAAGATCTTATCCGTCGATTCGTTCCGAAATCCACTTAGAAATATCACCAGGTGACAGTTGCAGGAATATCGTCTTCAAGTCGTTACCACAGAACACCCCGATTCCAGGAAAGGGCCAACAAAAGTGATACCACAGGATACTCCAGCAAATCCACACATATGGATGATACGAAGTGACACTCAAACATCTGTTGTGCACTGCGTGCCGATGATCAACCCAATCTTTTGGGCATAGCAGTGACCAGCTGAAGTCTCTCTCACTCTCTCTCTCTCTTCCTCTCCCTCTCCCTCCCCCTCCCTCTCTCCCCCCCCCGTCTCTGCTGCAGCGCGTGTGTGACGTCACAGCCCCGCCTCACTCAGGCACTTAAAGCGACACTCACAGTAAACGAACCTGCGATCTCGCAACACAATGCACCTCTAAAGTCTGACAACAGGCTAGCGAGTGAAACTTCGGTGGTGCAGAATCAGAAACCAAAGTGTTGCCAGCCTGAGTCAGGCTTTGGGGCTCCACAGAGAGAATGGGTCTAGAGTTTAGGAGGAGGAAGAGGAAGAGGAAACAGACCAGCAGGATATGGCTACAAAAGGAAGATCAGAAGAATTTGGAAACTGGTTGACCCAAAAAAAAGATGGTTAGTTTCTGCAAAATACTGGTGGAAATCAAAAGATCAGGCAACAATTGTTGAGAGGAATAAATAAACAACTTTTAGACCGAGCCTCTTCAGCATACCTAGACTGTGTACTCCGCTGCTTAGTTGCTGCCTGAGCTGCAGAGTTCCTCCAGCATTTTGTGTGTGAGCGTCTCTGTATGTCCAGCAACTGCAGAATCTCCTGCTTTATATCTGCATTTTACTTTGGCATTAGATACACGTTGATATTGAGTACATTGTTTACGTGAGCCGCTTTCTGCGTTAAAAGAGCTGCAGATTTTTTCTATACACCCGAAAAAAAATGAGATATGGACATTGAACCGGTGCTTCAAGAAATGTTTAATGGCACCGTTATTACCCATAAGGCCCTGCGGTAATAATTTTTGTCAGGCACTGAAGCACTGATGAACTGCGCAGGCGTCAGGCTGATGACGTCACCGAGTATCACGCATGCGTGCAGAACACAGAAGGCTTTGAAAATGTCGGTTGCAGGTAAGAGCGAATCTCTATGTTTTTATCTTAAACACCGACTTCGGGACGATTCCTGTGAATTTCTGACACCGTGGCCAGCAATCCCGGGACAGTCCTGCCCTCTTCCCTCTCTCTCAGCCCCACGATCCGTACACGGACCCCGGGGAGCTTCCGGCTGATGAGGGAATGGAAACCGATGGATCTCTCAGACAGAGCTGAGCTCCAGCTATCTAAATGCAAGGATTAGGAACTCGGAGAAAGGGAACAAAACCCATCTGTGGACACTTTCTGGAGGTCCAAGATACGTATGTTCCACGACCGCTGGACTAAGTGTGTAAATGTAGGAGGGGACTATGTTGAAAAATAGATGTGTTAGATTTTCTAAAATTGACTCCTTCTACCTTAGGCCACAAACTTATCTATCACCCCTTTTATATAGGGAAAAGCAGTATAACATTAGATGATCATCACCATAAGATGAAAGTTTAAATCTTAGCCTTTGTTTTAAATTAGCACTTAGTCTTTCCTGTGATTAGAAAAAAGGAATCTTGGCTAAATTACCAGACATAAAGTATGGTGTGGTACAGTGCTAGCGTTGTAGATTAGCAAGGATTCTACTTTGGGTTGGACTTCCAGAGCACACTTACTGGATATCCACAGGACAGTATTGTTGAAGACTAAGACAGTACTTTCAAATAGAATTGGAAAGGAAATGAGAGCTTTTACCACCTGGTCATTTGCCACCTCTTCTTGTGATTCTGCTCCTAAATGTGAAGACATGGAGAAGTGAGTTTAAAATTATGCCATCGAACTGGTTGTAAGAATGGACCACACCTATTGGTCCTCATTTGCTTTATTCAGAGCCTTGTCAATAGCATGAATAACTGAATAAACATTTCATTAGAACGGGGTGGATTAAACTGAATATATAGGATCTTTAAATTATACACCTTCCCAGTTATTATTTTCGCTGGAAAATAGATGTTGAAATTCTAAGTAATCCTGACTAAAGTGTAATATGGTTTTAAAAAAAGCTCAAGGTCAAATAAGTGTGAGACATTTGTAGAGCATTTTATAGGAAGGGACATTAAAGACATTTATCATTCATGCTGATTTTTCCTCCCAGCACTGCTGCAAATACACAAACCACCCCACCTCCCTTCAGATCTACTCTGGGCTGTGCCTGATGAACCAGCCAAGATTAGCAGTTCACCATCTGTGGGAAAAATTGAGTCCAAATACCTAATAAGTTTGGGATGTGTATATTCATCTCCCAATTTATGATGTAGGAGCATTGATATTATGCTGCTTTGTATGTAAAATATACAATCCTCTTTGTTCAAATCTTTATTAGCTAGTGAACTTACAAGTTTGCTTCAGGGAGTTAAGCAATTTAATTTTAAACAATAGCATGAATTAATAAATGTTACCAATTTTAAATAGCAAAAAGTTTATAGTATTTTTTTTCCTGGGAAAAAGACTTTGGGTCCGAAGTTTGAATAGTGTTATGATGTGACTGCATTTTTCGAAAGAAAAGAACAAAAATTGTAGTTATCCAAATGCAGAAAGGTTAATCCTACATTAAATGTGAATTACGATTAAGAGATCCAAGATAATGTAGATTTAAAGCATTAATTGGAATTAAATTATTTTATTAAATAAACATTATCTTGAATGCATTTTAGGTAGCTCAACACCTCATGCAGGTCAGTCAGGTATCTCCGCTCCCTTTAAACTTGCACGTTTCTGTTTCCCAGATGCCTTTGAAACTTACTTTGACCTTATTTTCTGAGCTCCTTTTAAACTTGCAGGTTATGTGGAACACATCATTCTGTAATGTGATGTCTAAAAACAGTGATTTGGAAGTGAGGTATGATGTATTAATATGAGAACATCTAATAATACAGAAAATCTGCTAGTCCGACACCCAAGACCCAACCATGGCAGGTTCACTAAGTTTTACTGTGGTTAGTCACAGGTTTGGAGGGCTGTCGCCTGAAAGTAATGATCATTAATCACCATCAATGTAACATAGTTCACACTAAAAATAAAAGCACAAGGGAGAAATCGGCCTCTGCAGCAGCTTTTTTTTAGAGCGCTCAGCGGTTCATTTGAAATCAGGTCCAGAATTTACCTGCACTTCTGATGGGAAATCTGTTGGATGTGTTTCTGACAAACATACACCCAAAAAATGTTATGAGTCAATGCACCAAGTGGATTGAACACCAGCACTTTTGAACGGTGTGTTTCAGACTATTCTGTTTCAATCTTTATGAAACGTGAAATAATATGGAAGGTCTAGAACTTGATTGAGGTCTAAAAGATTATGAGAGGCATAGACAGGGTGGTTAGTCAGTACCTGTTTCCCAGGGCACCAATAGCAAACACCAGAGGGCATATGTATAAAATTAAGGGAGGGAAGTTTAGGGGAGACATCAGGGGTAAGGTTTTTTTACACAGAGGTTTGTGAGCGCCTGGAATGACTTGCCAGGGGTGGTGGTGGAGGCTAAAACATTAGGGGTATTTAATAGCCTCTTGGACAGGCACATGGATGAAAGAAAATGGAGGGTTACAGGGTAGTGTGGGTTTAGTTCTTTTTTTTTAAGGTTTATATGGGTCGGCACAACATGGAGGACTGAAGGGCCTGTACTGTGCTGTAGTGTTCTATTCTATGGCTCTAAAATCTTTTACATCACCAGTTGAGAAAATCATCTTTGTTCTACCTCCAATCACAAAGAGGAAATCTGCAGATGCTGGAAATCCAAGCTACACAAATTGCTGGAGGAATTCAGCATTAGTACTCTTTTCCATAGATGCTGCCTGGCCTGCTGAGTTCCTTCAGCATTTTGTGTGTGTTGCTTGTTCTACCTCCTCTCGGTCTGCACTTTTCTACCAGTGAGAACATGCTTCCACCAATTCTGTCTGGCTACATAATGATATCAAACACCTTTGCCCTGGCCAACAAGTAGCTTTCACATCACAAATGTGCCAGACTCCAGTGAGACAGACTACTGCCCTTCCCTTCATATTCATTGGCATTACCATCACTGAGTTCACCACCGTCAGTCACCTGGGTGAGACTTCAGGGGAAATATTTATGTACAATACTGTGTGTATTATGGTGATGCAAGAGTTGCTGGAGAATTTTCAAGTGGGAAGAAGTGGAGTGATATTTGGAAATCTGAAATTTAAAGCATCATTTAGCAAGGAAATCACAAATAGTGGATCCTTCATTAACCTGTTACATAGGTTGTATGAGAGTGCAGATGAACTCAATAAAGCCCAGAGGAGATTAAAGTTCTTACTGACAGTGATATGAAATGAATATCTGTCTATATAAAATTCAGTTTGCACATGTTGTTGTCACTGGGTAAAAATTGTACAGCACAAGATTTTTGCACACACTGGTCATTACAAATTAGAGGGGACACTGGTGGGGAGGCGAGGAGACCTCCAGTGTCCCTGATGCCCTCACGTAGAAGGTGTATATCAGCTGCACTTTAAGGAGTTGGAGCTGGAAATGGATGAATTCTGCATCATCCAAGCGTCGGAGGGTGTGATAGGTATGACGTGCAGAGAGGTGAGTTGCACCCAAGGTGCAGGACACTGGAAACTGGGTGAGAGTCAGGAAGGAGAATGGGGTTAAATAGCCATTGCAGAGTACTCTTGTTGCTATCCCACACAACAACAGGTGGACCACTTTAGAAACTGTTGGGAGGAATTACCTGGCAGAGGAAAGTCAAAGGGGGTGATAGGGGATTTGTTAGTTAGGAGAACAGAACTAGAAAGGGACTAATATCCTAGTGGCAAGGTTTGCCTGTTCTCCCCTGTGGGGTGGGTGGTTAAACTAAAGTTGCAGGGACGATTGCAGCCAGAATGACAGAACAGATAGTGGAGAGGGTGAATTGAATTGAATTGACTTTATTACATACATCCTTCATATACATGAGTTGTAGAAATCTTTATGTTACGTCTCTGTCTAAATGTGCAATGTGAAATTTATAATAGTTTATAATAAATAGTATGTACAACAGGACAGTCAGGATAAATAAAAGTACAATTGTATCAGCATGAATTAATCTATCAGAGGGCCTGGTGGAAGAAGCTGTCCCTGGGCCTGTTCATCCGGGCTTTCAGGCTGTGATACCGTTTCCCAGATGGTAGCAGCTGGAACAGTTTGTGGTTGGGGTGACTCTGGTCCCCAATGATCCTTTTTACACAGTGGCCCTTTTTACACATCTGTTTTTGTCAATGTCCTGAATAGTGGGAAGTTCACATCTACATATGCGCTGGGCTGTCCGCACCACTCTCTGCAGAGTCCTGCAACTGAGTGAAATACAGCACCCATACCGGACAGTGATGCAGCCAGTCAGGATGCTCTCAATTGTGCCCCTGTAGAAAGTTGTTAGTATTTGGGGCCCCATCCCAAACTTCCTGAACCGCCTGCGGTGAAAGTGGTGCTGTTGTGCCTTTTTCACCACAGCCAGTATGTACAGACCAGGTGAGATCCTCGGTGTTGTGTATGCCAGGGAACTTGAAGCTGTTCACCCTCTCAACCCCAGATCCTGGGTCAGCCTGTCTCCATTTCTCCTGTAGTCTGCAGCCAGCTCCTTTGTTTCAGTGACATTGAGGGCAAGGTTGTTTTCTTGTTACCAAACAGATGTCGTTCAGACCTCAGGGCATGAAATTATGATATTGTAGCCATTACTTGGACTTGCTTGCGCCCAACAGTCTGAGGGATTTCAAGGAACAAATCTGTAGAGAGATTGCGGACTATGCCAAGAAACAAAGGTTGATAAAGTGAGTGATTTTAACTTTCCATTTATTGACTGGACTCCTAGGCTGTAAAAGGACTAGATGGGGTAGAGCTTATCAAATCTACCTTAATCAGTACGTAAAATTCCCGATGTAGAAGTGTGCAATCAGCTATTGGGAAGTGATCTAGGGCCAGTGACAGAAATTAGTGTATGGGAACACTTTGTATCTACTGATCATGAGATTCCAAGTAAATACAGAAAAACAGAGGCCTGGACCTCTCTTGAGATTCTAAATTGGAGAAAGTCCAATTTTTATGATATTTGCAAGGATTTGACAAGCGTTAATTGGGACAGGATGTTTTTTTAGCAAAGGAGTACTTGGTAAGTGGGAGTTCTTCAGAAGTGAAATTTTAAGAGTGTAGAGTTTGTATGTGTCTGACAAAATAAAAGTTGAATGGTAACTAGTGCAAGGAATCTTGGTTTTCAAGAGATATTGAGGCCCTGGATATCTCGTTCCTCTAAATGCTGCGGACTGTTGGGTGCAACCAAAACTCATTAATGACAACCATTTCATTATTCCACTCCCAAACTCATCTGACTTTCCTTTAGTTGTCTTCTGTTGGATTCTAAAAGCTTCCTAACGGTCTTTTGCTCTTTTGTTTGCCCTCTCCTCGGCTTTTATGTTGGTTTTGGATTCTCATTTAACCCACGGTTGTGCCCTGCTGCCTTTCCAATGCTTCCACGTCTTTGGGATGTATCGATCACACAGCTCTCGAATTCCTCCCAGAAACTCCAGCCATTGCTGCTCTGTTGTCTCTCCTACCTTTTCCCTTCCAAACAAGTTTGGCCAGCTTCTCTGTCACAGAAACATGGAGAAGTTCAGTGCAGAAACAGGCTATTAGGCCCATCTAGTCAATGCCAAAAACATTTAAGCTGTCTAATGCAACTACCTGCACTGGGATCATCACCCTCCATACCCCTACCATCCAGGTACCAATCAAACTTCTCTTAATGGTGAAATCGAGCTCATGTTCACCACTAGTGCTGACATCTCATTCCACACTCTCACGACCATTTCAGCAAAGAGCTTTTCCACATGTTCCCGTTAAATTTTCACCTTCCCCACTTGCCCATGACCTCTGGTTGTCGTCCCACCCAACCTCAGTGGAAAAAGCTGCTTGCATTCACCCTATCTATACCCTCATAATTTTGTTTACTTCTAACAAATCCTCAAAGCTATGTATAATTTCCTTGTTTATGTTTAGAGCCTTTTTTAGGTTTAGAAAATGATGAGGGGCATTGATCGTGTGGATAGCCAGAGGATTTTTTCCCAGCATTGTAATGGCTAACAGGAGGGGGCGTAGTTTTAAGGTGCTTGGAAATAGATACCGAGGGGATGTCAGGGGTAAGTTTTTTTTTTCACAGAGAGTGGTGGGTGTGTGTAATGCACTGCTAGCGGTGGTTGTCGAGGCGGATACAACAGGGTTTCTTAACATTCTCTTCGATAGGCACATGGAGCTCAGAAAAATAAAGGGCTATGCACTAAGGAAACTCCAGGCAGTTTCTAGAGTAAGTTACATAGTCGGCACAGCACTGTGGGCCAAAGGGTCTGTAATGTGCTACAGATTTCTATGATTCTATGAAATTCAAGGGAAATCTCCAAACCCACGGAGTGGTGACTAGTAGTGAATAGTGGGAAAGTTACTGGAACGTATGTGCAGGAACCAGAAATATAAGTATTTGGATCGATGTGGACTGATTAAATATAGACAGCATGGCTTTGTGCATGGTAGGTCATGTCTAACCAGTCTTAGAGAGTCTCTCGAGGAAGTTATCAGGAAAGTTGATGAAGGCAAGGCAGTGGATGTTGTCTACATGGACTTTAGCAAGACACTTGACAAAGTCTCATATGGGAGTTTGGTCAAGAAGGTTCAGTCACTCAGATTCAAGATGAGATAGTAAATTGGATGAGACACTGTCTTTGGGAGAAGCCAGAGTGTGGTAGCAGATGGTTGCGTCTCTGACTGGAACCTGTGACTAGTGGTGTGCCACAGGGATCAGTGCTGGATCTGTTGTTGTTTGTCATCTATATCAGTAATCTGGATGATAGTGTGGTTAACTGGATCAGCAAATATGTGGATGACACCAATACTGGTGGTGTAGTGGACAGTGAGGAAGACTATCATGGCTTGCAGTGTGATCTGGACCAGCTGGCAAAATGGTTTGAGAAATGGAAAAAGGAATTTAATGCAGACCAGTTTGAGTTGTTGCACTTTGGTATGACCTACCAAGGGAGGTCTTTCACAGTGACTGGTCCGGCACGGAGGAGTGTTGTAGAAGAAAGGGACCTGGGGATACAAGTCCTTAATTCACTGAAAGTGGTTTCACAGTTAGATAGTGATGGAAAAAAAGATTTTAGCCCATTGGCCTTCATGAACCAAATACTGACAATAGATGGATGTTAAGTTGACTTGTAAAAGACATTGGTGAGGCCTAATTTGGAGTATTCTGTGCAGTTTTGGTCACAAACCTACAGGAAAGATGTAAAAGAGGTTCAGAGATTTTAGAGAAAATTCACAAGGATGTTGCCAAGTTTGGAGGACTTGGGTTATAAGGAAGGATTGAACGGGTCAGGACTTTATTCCTTGGAATGTAGAAGATCGAGGGGAGATTTGTTTGTGATAAGAGAGGCATGGATAGTGTAAATGCAAGCTGGCTTTTTCCACTGAGATGGGGAGGGACTACAACCAGTGGCCAGGGGTTACAGTGAAAGGTGAAATGCTAAGGGGAGCACGAGGGGAAACTTCTTCACACAGACAGTCGTCTGGGTGTGGAATGAGCAGCCAGCACAAGTGGTGCATGCGAGCTCGATTTCAACATTTAAGTGGTTCGTGTAGGTACCTGAATGGTAGGGGTATGGGAGTGGTCAATTTAAATAGTTCAGCACATACTAGTTGGCCCAAAGGGCCTGTTTCTGTGTTGTAATTTTCTATGACTGTGACAAGAACCTAAAATAATACAAAAATTCACTCTAAGTCCTTTTAACAGCTGCGGACCAACAATTCACCTCAACAGGAATTTTTTATATGGCGTTAAAACTGTGGCACTTTAAGTTAATAATACATAAAAGAAGATCCCAGCTGCACGTCAAGAGACTATTTGTGTGAGACTGTTTCAGTTACTATGGGGTGAGGAACCCGTGCAGCTCAGTAGGAACAGGGAATAATACCAATGGAGAGAGTCAAACTGAGCCAAGGCACAGATTGGTGATGGCAGAAATGCCCCATTCTTACAGAGACAGGAAGAGCATCAGGGAATTGATGGTCATTCCAGATACCAGCACTCTGCCCAGTCAGGAGATGATTTCTCTTCCAACTTGTGTTGAACCTCACTGTAACAGTGTGACACCAGATCAAACCTTGGCAACTCATGTAATCTCATCTGAAATGTTGCCCTAAACCCATTGATGGATTTTGTAAATCTTTTCACAGGTTAAAAACGAGAAGGAATTTGTCTCCAGGAATCTCAAACACGGCACACAAGTTTTGCTGTCTCTGTCTAGATATTTAAGAAGTGGAGCAAGCTACCTACCTACTTCCAAGTGACATCTCCTCTTCACTCAATCATCCTTCCTGCTCAGACTGTGGGGAGGGATTCACTCGGTCATCTCAACTGAAGGTACATCAGCAAGTTCACACTGGGCAAGGCCATTCACTTTTTCTGTTTGTGAGAAAGGATTCAATTGGTCTTCCTACCTGCGGACACACCGTCAGTTCACACCACACCGAGCAGAGGTTGTTCATCTGTTGAATTTCTGGGAAAGGATTCACGCAGTCATCTGACCTAATGGCTCACCAGCCAGTTCACACCGGGGAGCGGCTGTACACCTGCTCAGTCTGTGAGAAGAGATTCACTCACTCTTCCACCCTATGGAAACACCAGCGAGTTCACACTGGGGAGAAGCAATTCACCTGCTCAGAATGTGGGAAGAGATTCACTCAGTCATCCAACCTACTGGTGCATCAGCGAGTTCACACTGGGGAGAAGCCGTTCATCTGCTCAGAATGTGGGAAGGGATTCACTCAGTCATCCACCCTACAGAGTCATCAGAGAGTTCACACTGGGGAGAAGCCGTTCACCTGCTCAGAATGTGGGAAACGATTCACTCGGTCATTCCAACTACTTGAACACCTGCGAGTTCACACTGGGGAGAGGCCATTCACCTGCTCAGAATGTGGGAAAGGATTCACTCAGTTATCCACCCTACAGAGACATCAGCGGGTTCACACTGGGGAGAAGCCGTTCACCTGCTCAGAATGTGGGAAAGGATTCACTCAGTCATCCCACCTACAGAGTCATCAGCGAGTTCACACTGGGGAGAAGCCGTTCACCTGCTTAGACTGTGGGAAGAGATTCACTGATTCATCCAACCTACAGAGGCATCGGAAATTTCACACTGGGGAGAAGCCGTTCACCTGCACAGTCTGTGGGAAGGGATTCACTCATTTATCCAACCAACAAAATCATCAGCGAGTTCACACTGGGGAAAAGCCGTTCACCTGCTCAGACTGCGGGAAGAGATTCACTCATTCATCCACCCTACAGAGTCATCAGCGACTTCACACTGGGGAGAAGCCGTTCACCTGCTCAGTCTGTGGGAAGGGATTCACTCAGTTATCCAACCTACAGAATCATCAGCGAGTTCACACTGGGGAGAAGCCGTTCACCTGCTCAGAATGTGGGAATCGATTCACTCAGTTATCCCACCTACTTGAACACCTGCGAGTTCACACTGGGGAGTAGCCGTTCAGCTGCTCAGAATGTGGGAAGGGATTCACTCGGTCATCCCACCTACTTGAACACCTGCGAGTTCACACTGGGGAGAAGCCATTCACCTGCTCAGAATGTGGTAAGAGATTCACTCAGAGGTCTGAAGATGGCGCTCATGGAGTAAACCGCTTCTAGGCTTTGCTCCAAACCTTTTATGTCTTTTTAACCTACAAACACCCCTTAAAGGATATTTTTATACTTATTCTAAAGGGGTCTAAACATACAGAATTTTTCTTTTTAACTATTTGAATTATTCTCAACTTGCTGAAATGTCTAGAGCAAAAGAATCGAAACAGACGAAAGAACCGATAACTTTAGAATCAATTGTGAAGCTTATAGCAGACAAATTTGAAGAACTGGAGAGGAAAATAACCGTAAAGTTTTTTCGGTTTGATGAGCGTTTGAAACTAGTTGAAGAAAAGCTCCAGACACTTTCACTGGAATCACAAAAACAACAAGCAAGTATTTTGGCTCTTGAAGAAGCCGCTCGCAAGAAAGATCGTATAATTGAAAAAATACAAGAAGAGCAAACTTCGACTTCTCAACAGATGGATCGTTATAAAGTTAAAATTACTGATTTGGAAAATCGCTCTCGAAGACAAAATCTTCGATTAATTGGGATTCTGGAAAAATTTGAGAGCGGTGATCTTACCGTTTTTTTCTCTAAATTTCTAATGGATGTCTTGGGTCCAGAGGTACTGGACTCTCCCCCGGTAATCGATGGGGCACACTGTGTCTCCCGTTTTCGGTCGTATTCAAGTTTGAAACCACGACATGTAATTCTTCGGATCCATTACCCTCATACCAAAGAAAGTTTGATTCGGGCGGCTCGAAAAAAAGGGATGATCAGCTATCAAGAGTTCAAATTTCGCATTCTGGAAGATTATAGCCCTGAAGTCTTAAGGGCGAGAATGGCTTTTAGATCGGTTATGTCGAAATTTCACCAGAAAGGCTGCAAGCAAGCGCTGTTATTTCCAGCACACTTGAAAGTCACTCTTGATGACGGAACTTTTCGGCTGTTTAAATCTCCAGCGGATGCTCAAAATTTCCTGGAACAATGACATTCTATCGGGCTGACTAATGTAATTTAGCCTATAGATTTGGATCTGTTACAGAATGATGTTTGGGTTTTTTTTGGGTATGGCTTACATGTATTTCTTATTTCTTTTTGCTCGGTTCATTTGGACTATTATTTTTCCATATTATTAATCTATTAGCATTGAAAATAACTTATTAGGGTTTTTTTTCTCCTTTTTCCTTTTCTTTTTAAGCTGATATACGCTTTTTTATACTCTTAATATTTAAATATTAAGATTTTTAAGAAAAAATAAAATGTCGTTTCTTCTTCCCGGCAGACTTCAGTGCTTGGAACATCATATCTGTTTAGATGTGTTTGAAAATTTTAAACTTTCATTTAAAATACCAAACAAGTATTAGTCATCTATGGGTTTTATCGTTTTAATTCTTTTTTAACCCTTTTGTTTCTATACATTTATAATACTAATTTTATATTTTAACTTTTGTTATACCAACCCTCTCTTATAATGTGGGTTGTTTGTATTTTTTTTTAACTTTGTTGCGTCTGAGTTGCCGTCTTGAGACACGGGGGTAATTTTAGTATTAGATTGCTTGCTTGCCTCTTTTTGGCTTTTTTTCTGGGGTTTTGAGGGTGGAGGGAGGGGGAGTTTTCTTTCTTTTTTTTTTGCTTGCTTTCTGCTTAGTTTTATTTCATGGGCTTATATGAAACTACAAAAATGGTCGCAGTGCCGTGACTTCTGGTTTCTCCTTGAACTTACTTCCTTCTTCCGGGTTCATCAGTTCACTTTTTTTTCAAACTTATGTGTTAATTGTAATAAATATTGTCAATATGGATAGGACTATTAACTTTGTTTCTTGGAATACTAATGGTTTAAATCATCCGATCAAACGGAAAAAAACATTCAAAGTATTCCATAGAATGAATGCTAATGTTATTTTTGTACAAGAGACTCATGTAAGGAAGGTGGATAGTCAATGGTTGTTTAGGTTTTGGAAGGGCCAACAGTATCACTCAAATTCGCAAGCCAAAGTGAGAGGTGTTTCTATTTTTATAGATTCATCAACTTCTTTTATACATCATGAAACAATTTCAGATCCGCAAGGTAGATTTTTGCTTATTACTGGTCTACTTTTTAATCAAAAGGTTGTTTTAGTTAATGTTTATGCTCCAAATACTGATTGTCCTGAATTTTTTAAATATTTATTTACATCCTTTCCTAATTTGAATCAATATAGATTAATAATGGGTGGGGATTTTAACTGTTGTTTAAACCCTTTGATGGATAGATCCAAGCCCACCCAAACTCTTCCGAATAAATCGGCTTCTCTTATTAACTCTTTTATGATTGATTCAGCTATTTGTGAAATTTGGCGCTTTTTACACCCTAACGACAAAGAGTTTTCATACTTTTCCCATGTTTACCATAATTAGTCAAGAATTGATTACTTTTTCATTGATCACCATTTACTTACAGATGTTATGGATTGTAAATATGACTCTATTACCATATCTGATCATGCACCTTTGAAGTTATCTATTAAGATGACGGATTCATATATTAATACTAAAGGTTGGAGGTTTAATCCTGTTTTATTGCAGGATCCTGAATTTGTCAACTTTATTAAACAGCAAATTGATTTGTTTTTCACAACAAATTTTACAGCAGAGATCTCTAGTGGAACTTTGTGGGATACTTTTAAGGCATATATTCGTGGACAGATTATTTCATATTCTGCTGGAGTTAGGAAACGAACTAATTCTAAAATATTAATACTAGTTGATAAAATTAAAGCAATTGACAAGATTTATTCAATGACCCCTAGCAAAGAACTTTATAAAGAAAGAGTGGAACTTCAAATGGAGCATAGCTTACTATTATCCTTCTCGATTGAAAGTCAGTTAATTAAATCAAAAGCCCAATTCTATATATATGGAGATAAGTCTGGTAAATTACTAGCTAATCAATTGAAAATTGTTTCAGATAAACGACAGATTACTAGGATTCGTAAACAAGATGGTACTTTGACGATCGATCACAAAGAGATAAATAAAGCCTTTCAAGATTTTTATAATTCCTTATATCAATCAGAATGTACTAAGGACTCTTCTATAATAAATTAATTTTTAAGGAAATTGAATATTCCAAAAGTAACTGTTGAGGATAGTGTATTTTTGGATACACCTATTATGGAGTCTGAAATAGAAAAGGCTATTTTTCAATGAATTCTTGTAAAGCTTCTGGTCCAGATGGTTTTTCTACAGAATTTTTTAAATCTTTTTCTTCCATACTTTCTCCTTGGCTTTGTAAAATTTTTAAAGATGCATTAAGTATAGGTAAACTACCACAATCTTTTTATGAAGCTTCTATTTCTTTAATTCTTAAAAAAGATAAAGACCCTACTGAATGCGCATCCTATCGGCCTATATCCTTGTTGAATACAGATTTTAAGATTTTTAGTAAAATTTTGGCTATTAGATTAGAAAATATATTACCTCGAATTATTTCTGAAGATCAGACTGGATTTATTAAAAATCGCTATTCATCTTTTAACATTAGAAAATTAATTAATATTATTTATACCTCTTCATCTAAAATACCAGAATGTGTCATTTCTTTAGATGCCGAAAAAGCATTTGATAGAGTCGAATGGCAATATTTATTTAATACAATGCAACATTTTAATTTTAGTTCAAAATTTATATCATGGATTAAATTAATATACCATAAACCCCTAGCTTCGGTTTTTACCAATAATCAAAGATCACCTTTTTTTCAGCTATTTTGTGGTACAAGGCAAGGTTGTCCTTTAAGTCCTTTATTATTTGACATTGCTTTAGAACCCTTGGCTATAGCTATTCGTGAATCACCCAATATTTTCGGTATTACCCATGGGGAGATGATGTATAAGGTATCATTATATGCGGATGACTTGTTATTATATATATCTGACCCTGAAAGATCTATTCCGGCTATTTCTTCTTTGCTCGCTCAATTTAGTAACTTTTCTGGTTATAAATTGAATTTTAATAAGAGTGAACTATTTCCATTAAATATGCAATTTCCAATTTATAATCATGTACCATATAGAATTGTTACAGATTATTTTACTTATTTAGGTATTAAAATTGCTAAAAAAACATAAAGATTTATTTAAAATTAATTTTCTACCTTTAATCGATCAAATTAAGCAATTTGCTAATAGGTGGTCTCCATTATCTTTGTCTTTGGTAGGCAGAGTTAATGCCATTAAGATGATGATACTACCTAAATTTTTATATTTATTTCAAGCATTACCAATTTTTATTCCTAAATCTTTTTTTTGATATGGTTGACTCTAAAATATCTTCTTATTTGTGGCAGAACAAAAATCCTAGACTAGGCAAAAAATATTTACAGAAGCCTAAGAAGGAGGGCGGCTTGGCTCTACCAAACTTAAGATTTTACTATTGGGCAGTTAACATACGGTATTTAATATTCTGGACACAAGAATCGACTACAGCTGCTTGCCCACAATGGGTAAATTTGGAATGTAAATCTGTGCAAGATTTTTCATTGATCTCAATCTTAGGATCTTCACTTCCTTTTTCGTTATTTAAAATGAATAAACAGATAACTAATCCCATAGTCAAGTATACATTACGAATTTGGTTTCAATTTCGTAAATTTTTTGGCTTGAATAAGTTTATGCTCTCATGTCCTATAATATCTAACTACTTCTTTCGGCTTTCATCTATAGATCAAGCTTTTCTATTATGGAAAACAAAAGGTATAACATGTTTTCGTGATCTGTTTTTGGATGATAACATTATGTCCTTTGAACAGCTATCTAATAAATATAATTTACCTAAAACCCATTTTTTTAAATATTTGCAAGTCAGAAATTTTCTGTATAATGAATTAAAGTCTTTTTTGAAAGAATGTCCATTGGACATTACAGAAAGAATTTTAGCCCTCAATCCTTGTCAAAAGGGTTTAGTAGCTATCATTTATAATATGATTATGAGTGTACAGCCAGATGTATCAGAAAAAATTAAGTAGGAATGGCAAGAAGAATTGCATTGTCCTATATCTACTGAGCAATGGGAAAATTTTTTATCATTGGTAAATTCATCCTCTATTTGTGCTAAACATGCCCCAATACAATTTAAGGTTGTACATAGAGCTCACATGTCTAAAGATAAACTTGCTCGATTTTATTCTTATGTTAATTCAACTTGTGACAGATGTCATTCTGATGTTGCTTCACTGACTCATATGTTTTGGTCTTGTCCTTGTTTACAAAATTATTGGAAAGATATTTTTAATATTATTTCAAGAGTTTTAAATATCAATTTCCAACCGCATCCTTTTACTGCAATTTTTGGTTTACCAATGATAGATAATAATTATCTATCCGCTTCATCTCAACGATTGATTGCATTTGTTACATTAATGGCTAGAAGATCTATTTTACTGAATTGGAAAGAAATTAACCCTCCAACTGTATTTCAGTGGTTTTCTCAAACTATTTCTTGTCTGAGTTTAGAAAAAATTAGAAGTGTGGCTTTTGATTCTTCAGTTAAATTTGAGGAAACTTGGAGACCATTTTCATATGAGTTAAATGGTCTGATCCTAAACCTTACTGTTATTATCCTTAATTATTTGGATGGAGGTTCGGAGTTATCGGCACTACTGTATGTATTTAACATTATGCAATTGCCCATGTTGGTTAGTTTTTTAAAAAGTTTTCTTTTAGTTTTTTTGGGTTTTTTTTCTCTTTTTCGATTCTTTTACATTAATACTATGAGTTTGGGAGGCTTTATGTATTGATTATTACATATCTGATTGTCTATTTAAACTATTAATTATGTACTCTCAAACGTTTTGTATTCATATTTCACTTATGCTTTTCTTAAAATTAATAAAAAGATTTAAAAAGAAAGAAAGAGATTCACTCAGTTATCCAACCTACAGAGTCATCAGCGAGTACACACTGGAGAGAAGCCGTTCACCTGCTCAGTCTGTGGGAAGAGATTCATTGATTCAACCAGCCTACAGAAACATCAGCGAGTTCACACTGGGGAGAAGCCGTTCACCTGCTCAGAACGTGGAAAACGATTCACTCAGTCATCCCACCTAGTTGAACACCTGCGAGTTCACACTGGGGAGAAGCCGTTCACCTGCTCAGAATGTGGGAAGGGATTCACTCAGTTATCCAACCTACAGAGACATCAGCGAGTTCACACTGGGGAGAAGCCGTTCACCTGCTCAGTCTGTGGGAAGAGATTCATTGATTCAACCAGCCTACAGAAACATCAGCGAGTTCACACTGGGGAGAAGCCGTTCACCTGCTCAGAACGTGGAAAACGATTCACTCAGTCATCCCACCTACTTAAACACCTGCGAGTTCACACTGGGGAGAAGCCGTTCACCTGCTCAGAATGTGGGAAGGGATTCACTCAGTTATCCAACCTACAGAGACATCAGCGAGTTCACACTGGGGAGAAGCCGTTCACCTGCTCTGAATGTGGGATGGGATTCACTCAGTTATCGAAGCTACAGAGTCATCAGCGAGTTCACACTGGGGAGAGGCCGTTCACCTGCTCAGTCTGTGGGAAGGGATTCACTCGGTCATCCAACCTACAGAGACATCAGCGAGTTCACACCGGGGAGAAGCCTTTCACCTGCTCAGTCTGTGGGAAAGGATTCACTCAGTCATCCCAACTACTGGCACACCAGTCAGTTCACACTGGGGAGTAGCCATTGTTATGAATCCCTAGGTTTTGTTTGCATTGGACTGTCATTTTAAGAGAGAGCGATAAGGCGAATCAGTCTGACTTGCAGCTTGTTTAGTTTTCTTTCTTTTTCAATCTTTTTATTAAGTTTTTCAAAAGCAATTCATAATGTTCTTAGTAGTACAAAGGGAGTGGGATTACATTGTTGGCAATTAACATATGAAAAAAAACTATAAATATCACCAATATAATTGACCTCCCAAACCCCTAATAATACCAAAATAGAAAGAAAAGGGAAAAGAAAACAAATTGAAATCAAACAAAAACTAAACTAAACCAAACTGAAACTAAACAAAACAAAGCTGGGCTATTCAATTATGTCAAATAAAATCATTAATGTCGTCAACTCCGCTCCTCTACTCAAATCAATGGATAAAGTAAACGAATCAGAAGAAGTCAAATTACATTCTATGGAAGTGTTGAATAAAAGGCCTCCAAGTTTCTTCAAATTTAACCAGGGGGTCAAATGTACCACTTCTAATTTTTTCTAAATTTAAACAAGATATTGTTTGGGAAATCCACTGAGCTGTAGTTGGAGGATTCGTCTCTTTCCCGTTCAATAGAATAGATCTTGTAGCCGTTAAGATAGCAAATGCAATCACCCGCCAAGCTGCAGAGGACAAATCAATCCAAAAATTGCAGTAATAGGATGAGGTTGTAAACCTATGTGTGAAATTTAGAGAATATCTCAACAATATTTTTTCATAATTGTTCCAATAGAGAGCAAGACCAAAACATACGAGTTAGAGAAGCGACCTCAGAACTACATCTATCACAGATCGGATTTATATAAGAATAAAATTGGGCTACCTTATCCTCAGATATATGTGCCCTATGTACCACTTTAAATTGAATCAACGTATGTTTGGCACAAATAAAAGAACAATTAACTAATTGTAATGTTTTTTCCCCATTTCTTTATAGGTACGGAGAGTTGAAGTTCCTTCTCCCATCCATTTTTAATTTTCTCAGATATATCTGGCTGTATATTCATAATCATACCGTAAATGATTGCTATTAAACCCTTTTGATAAGGATTTAAGCCTTTTTTCCCATAACAGTTGGATATGAAAGCAGAAAGGTCGGTAACATCGTATTTAAAAAATGTCTGATCTGTAAGGATCTAAAACATGTTGCTTTTGGGCAAATTATATTTAATAGACAACTGTTCAAAAGACATGAAACAGTTATCCAAAATTAAATTACAAACACATATTATACCCTTCATTTTCCAAGCCATAAAGGTTTGATCCATGACAGAGGGTTAAAAGAAAAAATTAGATATAATAGGATTTGATATAAAAAAATTATTCAAGCCAAGGAATTTACGAAATTGAAACCATATTCATAATGTATGTTTAATTGTAGGGTTAACCATTTGTTTATTCAATTTAGAGAGAACCAAGGGAAGTGAGCTCCCTAAGATGGAAGCCAATGAAAATCCTTGTGCCGAATTGTGTTCAAGATTAACCCAATGAAGACTAACATTCAAATCCACTTCTTACGTCCAAAATATTAAATATCGAATATTAATTGCCCTGTAATAAAACCTTAAATTTGGCACTGCCAAGCCACCATTCTTTTTGGATTTCTACAAATATTTTTTACTTAGCCTAGGATTTTTATTGTGCCATTTTTTAGATGAAATTTTAGTCAATAGTATCAAAAAAGGATTTAAGAGAAATGATTGGTACTGCTGGGAAAATATATAAAATTTTAGGTAAAATAATCATTTTTATAGCATTAATTTGGCCAATCAATGATATAGACAATAAGGACCATCTAGTAAACAATAGTTTGACCTGATCAATTAAAGGTAAAAGATTAACATTAAATAAATCCTTTTGTTTTTTTTAGTAATTTTAACACCTAGATAAGTAAAATAATCCGTAACTAATCTAAATGGTAAATGTCTATAGATTGGAACTGACAAATTTAAAGGGAAAAGTTCACTCTTATTAAGATTCAGTTTGTAACCAGAACAGTTACTAAACTGAGCGAGCAGGATATAAAAGCAGGATTGGATTTGTCAGGATTCGAAATATATAATAACAAATCATCTGCATATAATGATAACTTGTGTACCACATTCCCGCGAGAAATGCCAAATATGGAAGGAGAGTCACGAATAGCAATAGCTAAAGATTCCAGGGCAATGTCAAATAGCAATGGGCGAAGAGGATAACCTTGCCTAGTGCAGCCAAATAACCGAAAACAAAATCTTATATTATTGGTAAGTACCGAAGCCATAGGGGCATAATATATCAATTTAACCCAAGATATAAATTACAAACTAAAATTAAATTTCTCAAGCGTGGTAATTATGTATGGCCGTTCAACTCTATCGAATGCTTTCTCGGCATCCAATGAGATGACTCATTCTGGAATTCTAGATGAGGGAGTATAAACAATATTCATCAATCTCCTAATATTAAAGGACAAATAGCGTTTTTTAATAAATCTGGTCTGATCGACCGAGATACTTTGAGGCAATACATTCTCCAATCTAGTAGCCACCATTTCCGCCTCCTGTTCAGGGGTGCTGCATTTACCTGATGTGCAGGTTCGAGATTCCCACACGTGGGACCTCGGGGAATTGCACAGACGCGAAGAGGCCCGGGGGGGTGGGGCGTTCCTCAGTCTGGGACTCCAGTGTCCCGGGGTTTGCATTTTTCCGGAGAGAATCCTTTTGCTCCCTTTGCAGAGGACGGTGCATTCGGCGGTCTGGCCGATATAATGATGTTAAATTGACAGATCCCTCAGCAGTGACGCTGGATCTGCAGCGTTCTCGGTCACGGCCCTGCAGTGCGATTTGATAATCATCAGTTCCCCGATGCAGAGTGACGGTGAGAAACGGGACTGATTATTCAACCAGTCACTTGTTGTCGCCAGTCAGTTGAATCGGAGGCAACTTATTTATTCCTGCACGTTGGCAGCTCACACATTGTTTAATTTACATTTGTCATGATGGAATCAATAAACCGCTGTAACTTCCTGTTCTGGTGCCGGACGAGTTTTATTTGAGGTTTCTGCTGCCCCCCGCACCCTGTGCACTGCAACAGTGGGTCGGAGCTCCTCACACTGACACAGTAGCGTCTCAGCTCCAGGCTGAGGGGGGTCGGACCGGCTGAGCCTGGGTGCCCAGTATCTCATCTCCACCAAAGCCCCTTACTTGCTAAATGACCCTCTCCTGCCCCCCGCTGACAGTTAAAATCGATGAGATTCCACCCTGCAAACGGTTAATATCAACCGTGAGTACACTGAGGTCCCAAGTACGAGAGGGATGGGGGATGAAATATCGGCGTCAGACACGGAGTGAAGCTCTCTCCACAACGTCCCATAACACACTCCCGGGGTCAGACACAGAGAGAAGCTCCCTCCACACCGTCCCATCACCCACTCCTGGGGTCAGACACAGAGTGGAGCTGTTCTGATAGCGCTGGGTGAAATCGAGAAAAAACTGCTTTATGAAGGTCGTGAGTTACTTGGAGTTGGTTTGAAACGTCTCTTGGACATCTGAGTGAGAGCGGCTGGGTTAGTGTGAAAGCTTCGTTTGGAGTTTTTCTGCCAGTTTGGACTGGGTTCGTTGACGGTTGGGAACAGCGTAGCTCCCAGCTGTGGCCGCTGGCAACTCGCTGGGAAGCCGGGTCGCTCCAAAAACCGGAGACAAACGCTGTCGTTCCCCCACTGACATCGGGACAACCTCCTTCCATCTTTATCGTCGTGACTCTCGTTTGGTGCAGGCGCCGAAGCATCGTTTGAGACGTCTCGACCTCTCACGGCCTGGAAGTTCTGCAGGACTAACGGAGCCTTTCCTGGCGTTGGAATTTCTGGCACTGAGCCAGCAAGGTACTGTCGAGTACAAACTTTTCCCGCCAGTTACTCAACTCGCTCCAGGACTTTATAAGCAGCACCACCACCGTATCATTCTCGATTCGGACACAGAAGCAAGATGCCGGACCGGTCTACAGGGAGTCGCAGCCCTTCGGGGAGTTATGCAAAGGCGGCTGCCTCTCCAACCTCGGACAACGCCCTGTTTCGGTCGGTGAAAGTGGAACGCGGGGTGCAATATATTTTGCGTCCTTGAACTACCCTGGAAAAGTGCGCGGAGGCTATGGAGGACTTGTTGAGGAGAGATGGTGTTTTGGCCACTGAGAAAGAGTTCGGGAAGGCAGTGTTTTATCTGAGGAATGATGAGTTGGTGCATTGGGCTATCTATCTATCTATCTATCTATCTATCAGTAGAGGGATCACGGTGGAGAACATCTTTTTACAGATGGAGCTGGTGACAGCTCCCACACAACGCATCGTCCTCGGTCACGTACAGCCTTTCATCCCCAACGAGGACCTGCTTCCTGCACTAGCACGCTTGGGGCAAGTATGGTCAGAAATAACTGCCATCAGGCACAAATTCAGGAGACGCACTCTCCGTACCGTAATCTCTTTCCGGCGAGAGGTATTCATGCAGCTGGAAAAGGGGGACGAAGTTGAGGGCCGGTTTACTGTCCGGCACGAGGGGGTAGATTATCAGGTGTATTGGAGCTCTGAGCGCCCACGGTGCCATGCGTGCGGGCAGGTGGGGCACTTTCGGAGGGACTGTCCTAGTACCCGAAACCCTAGGGAGTCCACTTCGGGAACTACTGCCCCTGCTAGCTCTGCCCCGATCCCATTCCTGCTCCTACACCTGTGCCGGCCCCTGACCCTGTCTCTACCCCTGTCCCTATTCCTACCCCTGTGCCGGCCCCTGCTCCTGCCCCTGTGGATCAGGCGGCTGATCCTGAGGCTACGTGCAGGGGGGTTCAGGCGAGGGACGGGGCGGAGCCTGTGCGGGGAAGGAAAGTGAGGAAGAAATCCAAACACATGAAGAAGTCGGCCCCCGAGACCGCAGAGCTCACGCTCATTTAGGAGATCTAGGCCTCATATGGAGCCAGTGATCATTAATGGAGAATGTGTGGAGCAGGTTAAGACCTACAAGTATCTGGGAGTACAGTTAGACGAGAAGCTAGACTGGACTGCCAACACAGATGCCTTGTGCAGGAAGGCACAGAGTCGACTGTACTTCCTTAGAAGGTTGGCGTCATTCAATGTCTGTAGTGAGATGCTGAAGATGTTCTATAGGTCAGTTGTGGAGAGCGCCCTCTTCTTTGTGGTGGCGTGTTGGGGAGGAAGCATTAAGAAGAGGGACGCCTCACGTCTTAATAAGCTGGTAAGGAAGGCGGGCTCTGTCGTGGGCAAAGTACTGGAGAGTTTAACATCGGTAGCAGAGTAGGCTACGGTCAATTATAGAAAACCCTGAACATCCTCTACATAGCACCATCCAGAGACAGAGAAGCAGTTTCAGCGACAGGTTACTATCGATGCAATGCTCCTCAGACAGGATGAAGAGGTCAATACTCCCCAATGCCATTAGGCTTTACAATTCAACCGCCAGGAGTAAGATATGTTAAGTGCCGGGGTTGATTGTATTTAATGTATTTAAGTAAACTACTTAAGAACTGTTTAAAAGCTATTATTAATGCTTTTTGAGATAGTGATTTAGATGCACATCATATTTTTTACTGAGTTAAGTATTGTATGTAATGAGTTTTGCTACAACAAGTGTATGGGACATTGGAAAAAATGTTGAATTTCCCCATGGGGATGAATAAAGTATCTATCTATCTATCTATCTATCTATAACTGAGCATTTTTGCTTTCTTTCTGGATAGTGCGCCTGAGGGCGCCTCCGCTCTCAGTGGGAAGGGTTCTGGTGCTGAGGCCCAGTCTGCTCCCGACATGAAGCTCACTGTATCTGGTCTCAATTTGAATGGTAGCTGGGGTTCTCTCCGAAGATAAAACACTCTCGCAGTCTTCAGCGATGGGAGATATACGGTGAGTTTCCTGTAGGGAACCCATACCATCCCGGGGGACGAGTCCGCTTGGCCCCTGGAGTGGCAGGGAGGGGTATACATGAGCCACCTCAGCTCCAGCTCTAGCGGGGTGGCGATCCTGTTGGTCTCGACCTTCCAGCCGGAAATGGTAAAAGCTCAGGATGTCGAGCCCGGCCGCCTGCTCCATCTGGCTGTGCGCCTGGATGGTGAACCTCTGCATTTCATCAACGTGTATGCCCTGAGGGGCGGGGTGATGCAGACGCGCCTACTCCCTATTCCGTCAGCTGTCCACTCTACTGAGCTCCCTGGATCCTGGGGGTGGGGACTTCAAATGTACCTTCGAGGTGGAGAACCTCTGCAATCTGCAGCGCGACACAGCGTCGGCAAAGAAGCGAAAGGAGTTAGTCGGCCCCTTTGACTTGGTGGACGCCTGGCGGGATCTACATCCTGACTCTGGAGCCTTCTCGAGAAGGTCTAGAGGGGGAGATTCCCGAATAGACCGCCTCTGTGTCTCTCAAGCGTACAGCTCCCCCGCGACGGCAAACTGCATGCGGCAAATGTCGTCCTCGAACCATCACCTTGTGTGGATGGAATTTGTCCCCGGCACTCTGAGGCGTCGTGGCATCAGCGCCGGACTCCGGAGCGAAGGGTCCCGAGTTCAAAGCAAGCCGGCTCCCTTGCACGCTTTCCATCCGTGCTGGGTTGAGCGTCGAGCTGGCAACTCGACCTCGTAAAAATAAAACTGGAGAATGCTACAGAAACGCCATGAGCAATCACCGGAAAGATCGGAGCAAAAAGCTTGTCATGACGGCGCCCGATGACTCCACCAGGAGTTAAGGACATTCTTCTTCTTCTTCTTCTCTGAGCTGGGATCCAGTCGTCCACCTGTTGTTGTATGAGATGGCAACAAGAGTACTCTGCGCTGGCTATTTAACTTCATTCTCCTTCCTGACTCTCACCCAGTTTCCTGTGTCCTGCACCTTGGGTGTAACTCACCTCTCTGCACGTCATACCTATCACACCCTCTGACACTTGGATGATGCGGAATTCATCCATTTCCAGCTCCAACTCCTTAAAGTGCAGCTGGATATACACCTTCTACTTGAGGGCATCAGGGACACTGGAGGTCTCCCCACCTTCCCACCAATGTCCCCTCTAATTTGTAATGACCGGTGTGTGCAAAAATCTTGTGCTGTACAATTTTTACCCAGTGACAACAACATGTGCAAACTGAATTTTATAGAGAGGTATTCATTTCAACAGCGAGCAAATCAAGAGATATTCATTTCAGATCACTGTCAGTAAGAACTTTAATCTCCTCTGGGCTTGACTGAGTTCATCTGCACTCTCATACAACCTATGTAACAGGTTAATGAAGGATTTACTCGCCACAGCTTTGGCAAACCACCTATTTGTGATCTTCTTCCTAAATGATGCTTTAAATTTCAGATTTCCAAATATCACTCCACTTCTTCCCACTTGAAAATTCTCCAGCAACTCTTGCATCACCACAATACACACAGTATTGTACATAAATATTCCCTCTGAACCCTCCCCCAATGACTGACGGTGGTGAACTCAGTGATGGCAATGCCAACGTATATGAAGGGAAGGGCAGTAGTCTGTCTCACCGGAGTCTGGCACATTTGTGATGTGAAAGCTACTTGTTGGCCAGGGCAAAGGTGTTTGATATCATTATGTAGCCAGACAGAATTGGTGGAAGCATGTTCTCACCGGTAGAAAAGTGCAGACCGAGAGGAGCTAGAACAAGCAACACACACAAAATGCTGGAGGAACTCAGCAGGCCAGGCAGCATCTATGGAAAAGAGTACTAATGATAGATAGATAGATAGATAGATAGATAGATAGATAGATAGATAGATAGATAGATAGATAGATAGATAGATAGATAGATAGATAGATAGATACTTTATTCATCCCCATGGTGAAATTCAACATTTTTTCCGATGTCCCATAGACTTATTGTAGCAAAGCTAATTACATACAATACTTAACTATTTAAATACATTGAATGGTAACATCAGCTCAGTCCTAACCCCGGCACTTTAACATATCCTACCCCTGGCGCTTGAATTGTAAAGCCGAATGGCATTGGGGAGCAATGACCTCTTCATCCTGTCTGAGGAGCATTGCATCGATAGCAACCTGTCGCTGAAACAGCTTCTCTGTCTCTGGATGGTGCTATGTAGAGGATGTTCAGGGTTTTCCATGATTGACCGTAGCCTACTCAGCGCCCTTCGCTCTGCTACCGATGTTATGCTCTCCAGTACTTTGCCCACGACAGAGCCCGCCTTCCTTACCAGCTTATTAAGACGTGAGGCGTCCCTCTTCTTAATGCTTCCTCCCCAACACGCCACCACAAAGAAGAGGGCGCTCTCCACAACTGACCTATAGAACATCTTCAGCATCTCACTACAAACATTGAATGACGCCAACCTTCTAAGGAAGTACAGTCGACTCTGTGCCTTCCTGCACAAGGCATCTGTGTTGGCAGTCCAGTCTAGCTTCTCGTCTAACTGCACTCCCAGATACTTGTAGGTCTTAACCTGCTCCACACATTCTCCATTAATGATCACTGGCTCCATATGAGGCCTAGGTCCTCCAGCAATTTGTGAGTGTTGCTTGGATTTCCAGCATCTGCAGATTTCCTCTTTGTGATTGGAGGTAGAACAAAGATGACTTTCTCAACTGGTGATGTAAAAGATTTTAGAGCCATAGAATAGAACACTACAACACAGTACAAGCCCTTCAGCCCTCCATGTTGTGCCGACCCATATAAACCTTAAAAAAAGTACTAAACCCACACTACCCCGTAACCCTCCATTTTTCTTTCATCCATGTGCCTGTCCAAGAGGCTGTTAAATACCCCTAATGTTTTAGACTCCACCACCACCCCTGGCAAGTCATTCCAGGCACTCACAACCCTCTGTGTAAAAAAAAACACCCCTGATGTCTCCTCTAAACTTCCCTCCCTTAATTTTATACATATGCCCTCTGGTGTTTGCTATTGGTGCCCTGGGAAACAGGTACTGACTATCCACCCCGTCTATGCCTCTCATAATCTTTTAGCCCTCTATCAAGTTCTAGACCTTTCAGATTCTTTCACGTTTCATAAAGATTGAAACAGAATAGGCTGAAACACACCGTTCAAAAGTGCTGGCGTTCAATCCACTTTGTGCATTGACTCATAACATTTTTTGGGTGTACGTTTGTCAGAAACACATCCAACAGATTTCCCATCAGAAGTGCAGGTAAATTCTGGACCTGATTTCAAATGAACCACTGAGCACTCTAAAAGAAAAAGCTGCTGCAGAGGCCGATTTCTCCCTTGTGCTTTTATTTTTAGTGTGAACTATGTAACATTGATGGTGATTAATGATCATTACTTTCAGGCGACAGCCCTCCAAACCTGTGACTAACCACAGTAAAACTTAGTGAACCTGCCATTGTTGGGTCTTGGGTGTCGGACTAGCAGATTTTCTGTATTATTAGATGTTCTCATATTAGTACATCATACCTCACTTCCAAATCACAGTTTTTAGACATCACATTACAGAATGATGTATTCCACATAACCTGCAATTTTAAAAGGAGCTCAGAAAATAAGGTCAAAGTAAGTTTCAAAGGCATCTGGGAAACAGAAACGTGCAAGTTTAAAGGGAGCAGTGATACCTGATTGACCTGCATGAGGTGTTGAGCTACCTAAAATGCATTCTTGAATGTATAATGTAGATTTAAAGCAATAATTGGATTTAAATTATTTTATTAAATTAACATTATCTTGGATCTCTTAATCGTAATTCACATTTAATGTAGGATTAACCTTTCTGCATTTGGATAACTACAATTTTTGTTCTTTTCTTTCGAAAAATGCAGTCACATCATAACACTATTCAAACTTCAGACCAAAAGTCTTCTTTTTCCCCCTTTTATTTTTTCCCAGGAAAAAAATACTATAACCTTTTTGCTATTTAAAATTGGTAACATTTATCAATTCATGCTGTTGTTTAAAATTAAATTGCTTAACTCCCTGAAGCAAACTTGTAAGTTCACTAGCAAACAAAGAATTGAACAAAGAGGTTTTTATATTTTACGCATAAAGCAGCATAATATCAATGCTCCTACATCATAAATTGGGAGACGAATGTACACATCCCAACCTTATTAGGTATTTGTACTCAATTTTTCCCACAGATGTCGAACTGCTAATCTTGGCTGGTTCATCAGGCACAGCACAGAGTAGATCTGAAGGGAGGTGGGGTGGTTTCTGTATTTGCGGCAGTGCTGGGAGGAAAAATCAGCATGAATGATGAATGTCTTTAATGTCCCTTCCTATAAAATGCTCTACAAATGTTTCACACTTATTTGACCTTGAGCTTTTTTTAAAACCATATTACACTTTAGTCAGGATTACTTAGAATTTCAACATCTCTTTTCCAGCGAAAATAATAAGTGGGCAGGGGTATAATTTAAAGATCCTATATATTCAGTTTAATCCACCCCATTCTAATGAAATGTTTATTCAGTTATTCATGCTATTGACAAGGCTCCGAATAAAGCAAATGAGGACCAATAGGTGTGGTCCATTCTTACAACCAGTTCAATGGCATAATTTTAAACTCACTTCTCCATGTCTTCACATTTAGGAGCAGAATCACAAGAAGAGGTGGCAAATGACCAGGGAAAGCTTCACACAGAATAATTATTATAAAATTATTGTTGGCATGAAAGGAGATCATCAACCAGAACTATCCTCTCAATTCCAATCTTTTTCTCTTGCCCTGCATCACTGCAAAACTTCCCTCTCATTTCCTTTCCAATTCTATTTGAAAGTACCGTCTTAGTCTTCGACAGTACTGTCCTGTGGATATCCAGTAAGTGTGCTCTGGAAGTCGAATCCAAAGTAGAATCTTTGCTAATCTACAATGCTAGCACTGTACCTCACCATACTTTATGTCTGGTAATTTAGCCAAGATTCCTATTTTCTGATCACAGGAAAGACTAAGTGCTAATTTAAAACAAAGGCTAAGATTTAAACTTTCATCTTATGTGGCTGATCATCTGATGTTATACTGCTTTTATATACATATATAAATAGATAGATAAAAAAAAAATAAGGAATGATAGATAAGTTTGTGGCCTAAGGTAGAAGGAGTCAATTTTAGAAAATCTAGCACATCTATTTTTCAACATAGTCCACTCCTACATTTACACACTTAGTCCAGCGCTCGTATAAACATACGAATCTTGGACCTCCAGAAAGTGTCCACAGATGGGTGATTGATAAGTTTTGATCCCTTTCTCCCAGTTCCTAATCCTTGCATTTGGATAGCTGGAGCTCAGCTCTGTCTGAGAGATCCATCGGTTCCCATTCCCTCATCAACCGGAAGCTCCCCGGGGCCCGTGTACGGATCGTGGGGCTGAGAGAGAAGGAAGAGGGCAGGACTGTCCCGGGATTGCTGGTCACGGTGTCCAAAATTCAGAGGAATTATCCTGAAGTCGGTGTTTAAGATAAAAACACGGAGAACCGCTCTTACCTGCAACCAACATTTTCAGTCTTGTGTACTGCGCGCATGCGTGAGACTCGGGAACGTCGTCAGCCTGACGCCTGCGCAGTTCATCAGTGCTTCAGCGCCTGATAAAAATTATTCGCGCAGGGCCTTATGGGTACTAACGGTGCCATTAAGCATTTCTTGAAGCACCTGTTCAATGTCCATATCTCATTTTTTACGGGTGTATAGAAAAAATCTGCAGCTGTTTTAACGCAGGAAGCGGCTCACGTAAACAATGTACTCAATATCAACGTGTATGTAATGCCAAAGTAAAATGCAGATATAAAACAGGAGATTCTGCAGTTGCTGGACATACGGAGACGCTCACACACAAAATGCTGGAGGAGCTCTGCAGTTCAGGCAGCAACTAAGCAGCGGAGTACACAGTCTAGGCATGCTGAAGATGCTCGATCTAAAAGTTGTTTATTTATTCCTCTCCACAATTGCTGCCTGATCTTTTGATTTCCACCAGTATTTTGCAGAAACTAACCATCTTTTTTTTTCGGTCAACCAGTTTCCAAATTTTTCTGATATTCCTTTTGTAGCCAAATCCCGCTTATCTGTTTCTTCCTCCTCCTCCTCCTCCTAAACTCTAGACCCATTCTCTCTCTGGAGCCCCAAAGCCCTGACTCAGGCTGGCAACTCTTTGGTTTCTGATTCTGCACCATCGAAGTTTCACTCGCTAGTCTGCTGTCAGACTTTAGAGGTGCATTGTGTTCCGAGACCGCAGGTTCGTTTACTGTGAGTGTCGCTTTAAGTGCCTGAGGGAGGCGGGGCTGTGACGTCACACAGGCGCTGCAGCAGAGACACAGAGACAGAGGGGAGAGGAGAGAGGGAGGAGAGGGAGGAGAGGGAGGGGAGGGAGAGAAATGGAGGAGAGGAAGAGAGAAAGAGTGAGAGAGACTTCAGCTTGTCACTGCTATGCCCAAAAGATTGGGTTGATCATCGGCACGCAGTGCACAACGGATGTGTGACTGGCACTTCGTATCATCCATATGTGTGGATCTGCTGGTATCACTTTTGTTGGCCCTTACCTGGAATCGGGGTGTTCTGTGGTAACCACTTGAAGACGATATTCCTGTCACTGTCACCTGGTGATATTTCTAAGTGGATTTCGGAACTTATCGACGGATAAGATCTTCGGCGACTGTTATTTCGTTTACCCAGCGTGGAATGTGTGTGGAATTCTTCGTAATTGCCTTCTCTCTACTTGTTCGTGTGGATTTACAAATCTCTCCTCTCACTCACTTATTCCGTGGATTACTGAACTTTTCCACTTTACATCTGAAGACTTTAAGCATTGTTTCCCAAGCTTGATAGTTTGGGAGCTAAATATACGCATTACACTGTTAACTTCTGTTTATTTCGTTTAATCTTTTATATTTGGAGTGGATACTAACAAAGATAGTGGTTTTCACATCGAAACCAGACTCCATTAGTGATCTATTGCTGAAGGTACGTAACAATTACAACAACCCAGCTGTCTGAGGCACAGTCCTTTAAAATTGGTGAAAATGACCCAAAACGTTGAAAAGAGCGGAGAAGAAGGAGTTTAACCAACTTCGTCCAGAGCCCTGAAGAACGTCACAACCACAGTGAGCTCATCGTCTTATTCAGCCCGGAGAAAATCATGCAGGAAATTCATGCAGGTGTATAAGATGATGAGAGGCATTGGTCGTGTGGATTGCCAGAGGCTTTTTCCCAGGGCTGAAACGGCTAACACGAGGGGGAATAGGTTTAAGCTGCTTGAAAGTAGGTACAGAGGAGATATCAGAGCCAAGTTTTTTAAACAAAGAGTGGTGTGTGTGTGGAATGCACTGCCAGTGACGGTGGTAGAGGCGGATACAATAGAGTCTTTTAAGAGACTCTTAGATAGGTACATGGAGCTTAGGAAAATAGGGGGCTATGCGGTAGGGTAATTCTAAGCAGTTTCTAGAGTAAGTTACATGGTCGGCACAACATTGTGGGCCAAAGGGTCTGTAATGTGCTGTAGATTTCTGTGATTCTATGAAATTGAAGAGAAATCTCCTATCCGACGGAGTGGTGACTAGTTGCAACCTGTCATCTCAGGGAGAGTGAGAGGGGAACGGCAGGGATAGATTTTCATAAACAGATACGGAACAGAAACATGGGCAGGGACCAGCTGGGCCGAGTGGCCTATCAAGCGAGACACGGGATTTGATACAAACTGATTTATCTTCAACAGATCCACAATATTAAACACCAGTCTAGTTTAAGGCTAACATCAGCAGAACAGACTCCTCCAATGCTCAGTGACCAGGGTTCAGTCCTGGGTGCGATGAGCAGCCGCAAGAACGGCAGAATCTGACAGTAACAGTCCCTCATGAACCTGCAGCTGCCTTCAGTCACCGTGATGGTTAAACATTTAACACGGAGCTGATTTGAACTTCCTCCCTGATGTGAAGTTGCTGGTGTTGCAGCAGCTGGGATGATTGAGTAAAACTCTTTGCTCACTCCGGACAGAAATGTGGCCTCTATTTATTATGAACTCACCGGAGCATCACAAGGTGGGTTAACTGAATGAGTCTCTTCGCACACACGGAGCAGGTGAACGGCCGCTTCCCAGAGCGAATCTGTTGGTGTATCTGCGATGGCCGACTGAATCCCTTCCAAAATGAGAGCCAGTGAATGACGTCACACTGCTATCAACGTCATGGCAATGTATCCAATCAGATCACGGACATGGACACGTGTTCGAGCTCTCCTTGTAGCGAGTGGGGCGCTGTCTTCTCCAACATCTCCGCCTCCACCTTCAAGGATCGGCGGCATTCAAGCGCTGGTGAACTGACAGATACAGCGGAACTAACGTGCTGTTGTGTTTGTGATTCCCATACACAAATCCTTTGACTTTCCTACACAGCTAAACGTTTACAAAGCACGTCGGTGGGTGAAGGACAACATTTCAACTGAAATAATTTTGGTCTCCATGGTGCCTTCTGATTAAAACACTGTCACATCTCAAAACAATTTAGAGGAACAAGATTTCATCTTCTAACTGGCCACATTTCCGGCATCAGGCACAATATCAAACTCTCCGCTTCCCTCTCTGTATCAAAATGGATCATTCCTCCCCTTCATCATTCTGTGACTTGGCTCAGTTTGTCTGTCTCCTTCGCATTCTGAGCATGCGCCACACACCTACTGAGATCATATTTTATTTACACGGCTGTGACTAGAGACTTTCTGATTATTATGTCCCTCCCGGCATTTGAAGGTGGTAAACTCAGAGTCAGCAATGGTATTGAACATCGGGAGTAGGTGATTAGGCTTTTTCGTTGGAGATCGATAAACTGCCGGTAGTGTGTGTCTGGATGAGTGGATGGTTTTCAGACTGGAAGGAGGTAGCGTTTGGAGTACCCCAGAGATCAGTCCCTGACCACAGTTGTTCACAGTTTAATGTCCTGGCGGAGGCAGCGAGATGTGAGATGTCCCAGTCTGCTGGTGACGCAGAAAGAGTGGAGTTGGGGGAGGGGAGGCTATTCACATGCAATTTCGTAGCTTTGCAATCAGTACATAGTGCACTGTGGGGCTGCAGTGGGGGGTTCCAATCTGCTAATTAGATTTGCTGACCACACTACATTGATCGGCCGAATCCCAAATAATAACGAGGCAGCGTATAGAGAAGAATTCATCACCCCGACACAGTGGTGTCAAGAAAACAACCTCTCCCTCATTGTGACAAAAACAAAGGAGCTGGTTGTGGATTTCAGGAGGAATGGAGACAGGGACCAAATTCAACGTTTCCAAGTCTGTTATTGACACAAATGCACATTTTAATATTGATCATGACACAATGTATTTTAAATATCGTTAATGACATAAAACATTTTATAGATTGTTACTGACGGAAAATCGTATAATTTGTGTTCCGTGTGTTATCTGAATGTACTTGCCTGTGATGCTGCCACAAGTCAGTGTTTCTCTGTACCTGTACCTTTCCGTACTTGTGCACTTGGCAATAAATTCAACAGGACCTGAGAAATCTCAGTGAGATTTGATTAGTGATGATCATCTTGGCAGCTCGGTAGGTCGAATGTATGCGACAGTACACTGTTAAATGCAAAACCCTGAACAGTGTTGATGATCAGAGGGATCTTAGACTCCAAGTTCATCGCTCCCTGAAAGAGACTGCAGAGATTGATCGGGTGGTTAAGAAGGCAAATGGCATGGTTGCCTTTATTAGTTGAAGCAATGAGTTCAAAAGTTGGGAAGTTGTGTTGCGGCTGTTACGAGCCTGCGGTCGTACTGTGACTGTTTCTTTAAGAGCGCCGGCGTGAGGAGGCGGGACTATGACGTCAGTCACAGGCTGACAGCGCTGACTGCGGACTGAACCATAAGAGAGAGAGAGAGCGATCTGCAGACAGGCAGTCGGCCAGTCTAAAGAGAGAGAGAGAGAGACTGGAAAAGCTGATAGCTTCAGTTAGTCGCAGCTGAGGCTTGGAACTCTCCTCTGCCCACAAGAGTGGGTTGATCATCGGTACACGGAACCACAACGACTGTGTGTGGCTGTCACTTCGCATAATCCATAGGAGTGGATTGTGGAATATCTTGTGTTAACCCTTGCCTGGGTATGTTGTGTGGTAACCCCTGGAAGACGGTATTCTTTTGACAGGTCACTTTCGCTGATAACTCGTATGTGGACGGATTCAACGGATAAGAACGTCGTCGGCGGTTATTTTGATGTAACGGCCGTTTCTGTACGTTTCACCCTGGATTACAAATATCTCTCTCCCGTCATTTATTCCGTGGATTACTGAACTTTCCTACTTTACCATCTCAAGATTCTGAGCTTTGTTCCCTCAGGCTTGATAGTCTGGCAGTTATATTTACACATATATACACATAACACAGCTAACTTTCCTTTATTTCATTAAGTTACTATATTATAAGTAGATGCTAATAAAGAGAGTGGTTTTAACATCAAAAGCAGACTCCAGTGTGAACTCTATTGCTGCCGGTTCGTTTCTAAAACGTTACAGTTCGTAACACAGTTTTATAAAACTTGTTAGACCACATCTGGAGTGTTTCATACAGTTCTGGTCGCCCCCATTCTCGGAAGGATGCCGGGGCTTTGGAGAGGGCGCAGAAGAGGTTTACTAGGGCACTGCTTGTGTTGTTTTCTCCAGAGCGGCGTAGGCTGGGGTGAGACTGGATGGACATTTATAAGATTACGAGAGGAATAGATAGAGTAGACAGACGATATATTTTCCTGGAGCTTGAAATGTCTAATACATTTAAGTTGGTAGCAGTTATGAGCGGCAAGTTTGCTTCTTTCCACAGAGTATTGGGCAGCTGGAGTCACTGCCTTGGGTGGGAGACCCTCCACCGTCATGTGATCCCGTTTCCTGTTCACGTTTTTCTGCAGATCTGCAGCATCTGCGGGTTACTGCTCTACGTGTACGTGTAGCTTCATCTTTCCCCGTTCAGACAAGGCAGTGAGATCCGGATCGGTCACGTCCTCTCGTTGTGGTGGACAATATGTTTTTTTTTTCGGCAATATTTTCAGCATGTTTCATTCCACTGTTTTTATCTGCTGATGTGCAGCCGATGTTTCTGGGTGTCTGACCCATTTATGTGAGAATTTAGCCTTTTCTATTTCTCTGAGCTTCTCATAAATGTCTACAGTTCAGTTAAGCTTCACTCCATTACTTCCAAAGCAACAACCCAGTCAGTCAAATAGTTCCACACAATCAAAATAGTTTATTACATTTCTTATTTTTTTATTTTTGTACTATTTATATAATTTAACTATGTAATATTTATATTCTTATATTAAAACATAATTGTTAAAATCTATTGTTATGAATTAGGTTCTACTGCTGCCGCAGAGACAACGAATTTCATGTCATATGCCGGTGCTATTAAACCTGATTCTGATATTGATATGGGAGACCCACCACCGGTCACCTGACTCCAGTTACTGCAGATCGTAATGAGAGATTGAAGCCTTTTCCATATATTTGCTTTCCACAGAAATGACAACAGTTCAGTTTCCTTCTGAGGTTCCAGAGCAGAAGCTCAGTCTGTCTAATATTTCCACACAATTAAAATGGGGAATTTGTTTATTATCATCACGTACTGAGCTACAGTGAAAATCTTGCCTGACGTACCATCCGCACAGATCGATACATTGCAACAGTCCATTGAGCTGATATACGACAGAACAATCACAAACAATGGCTGCAGAGAAAGTGCAGTGCAGATAGACATATGGTGCAGGGTCACGTCGAGTTACATTGTGAGGTCGAGTCCATTTTATGATTCATTTGGCTTATAACTGCAGACAGGAAGCCGTCCTTGAGCCGGGTGTTACACGCTTTAAGGCTTTTGTATCTCTTCCCCGATGGGGGAGCGGGTTTGCAGCAAGAATGTCCAGGTTATGAGCTTCTTTGAGTACGTGGCCTGCTTTTCCGAGGGAGGGGAAGTGTAGGAAGAGTCCATGGAGCGGAGGCTTGTTTCTCTGATGTTCGCTGCTTTCCAAAGTTCTCTGCAGTTCCTTGCAGTCATGGGCAGAGCAGTAGCCATACGAAGGCGTGACGTATCGACAAGAAGCTCAGAGACCTCGGCCTTCATCCTGCCTTGTGTAGCTGAATCCTGGACTTCCTGTCAGATCGCCGGCAGGTGGTAAGAGTGGGATCCCTCACCTCTCTCTCTCTGACCCTCAGCACACATACCCCACAGGGTTGTCTTCTTGACCCCTCGTTTACTCTCTGTGCACCCATGACTTGTGTCGCCACCCACAGCTCCAATCTGCTAATTAAATTTACTGACGACACTAGACTGACTGGCCTAATCTCAAATAATAACGAGGCAGCCGACAGAGAAGAAGTCATCACCCCGACACAGTGGTGTCAAGAAAACAACCTCTCCCTCATTGTGACAAAAACACAGGAGCTGGTTGTGGATTACAGGAGGAATGGAGACAGGGACCAAATTCAACATTTCCAAGTCTGTTATTGACACAAAATGCACATTTTAATATTGTTCATGAAGCAGTGTATTTTACATATTGTTATTGACATAAAACAAATTTACAGATTAGTACTGAGAGAGAATCGTTTAATTTGTGTTCCGTGTGTTATCTGAATGTACTTGCCTGTGATGCTGCCACAAGTCAGTGTTTCTCTGTACCTGTACCTTCCCGTACTTGTGCACTTGGCAATAAATTCAACAGGATCTGAGCAATCTCAGTGAGATTTGATTAGTGATGATCATCTTGGCAGTTCGGCCCACCTGGACAAAAAAGACACATACGTTCGAATGCTGTTCATAGAATTCAGTTCAATATTCAACACAATCATCCCTCAGAAACTGACTGGAAAGCTGAGCCTATTGGGCCTGAACACCTCCCTCTGCAACTGGATCCTAGACTTCCTGACTGGGAGACCTCAGTCAGTCCGAATCGGGAGCAGCATCTCCAACGCCATCATACTGAGCACAGGGGCTCCCCAGGGCTGTGTGCTCAGTCCACTGCTGTTCACTCTGCTGACCCACGACTGTGCTGCAACACACAGCTCGAACCATATCATCGTTCGCCGATGACACGGCCGTGGTGGGTCAACTCAGCAAGAACGACGAGTCAGCTTAAAGAGTGGAGGTGCAGCGGCTAACGGACTGGTGCAGAACCAACAACCTGTCTCTGAATGTGAACAAGACAAAAGAGATGGTTGTTGATTTCAGGAGAGCACGGAGTGACCACTCCCCGCTGAACATCGACGGCTCCTCAGTAGAGATCGTTAAGAGCACAAAATTTCTTGGTGTTCACGTGGCGGAGAATCTCACCTGATCCCTCAACATCAGCTCCATAGCAAAGGAAGCCCAGCAGTGTCTCTAGTTTCTGCAAAGGCTGAGGGAAGTCCATCTCCCTGTGGTGAACTACATTTACCTGTCCAGACACGCCCCCCCCCCCCTCCGCTGACTGCTCCTGTGGCTCCTCCCACTGACCGTGGCTCCTCCCACGGACCCCGGTATAAAGGCGATTGGAGACACAGCCCCGGCCTCAGTCTCCAGGATGTAGTGTGGTGGTCAATTGCTGCTTGCTCTTTCTTCCAGCCAATATAAGCCTATATCTCGCCTCATGTCTCCGAGAGTTATTGATGGTGCATCAATCCTACCCCTCCATCCTCATCACATTCTACAGGGGTTGTATTGAGAGCATCCTGAGCAGCTGCATCACTGTCTGGTTCGGAAATTGCACCATCTCCGATCGCAAGATCCTGCAGCGGACAGTGAGGTCAGCTGAGAAGATTATCAGGGTCTCTCTTCCCGCCACCACGGACATTTACCCCACACGCGGCATCCGCAACGCAAACAGCATTATGAAGGACCACACGCACCCCTCATGCAATCCCTTCTCCCTCCTGCCGTCTGGGAAAGGTCTCCGTATCATTTGGGCTCTCACGACCAGACGATGTAACAGCTTCTTCCCCCAAGCTATCGGACTCCTCAATACCCAGAGCCTGGACTGACACCAACTTACTGCCCTATTGACTTGTTTATTATTTATTGTAATGTCTGCACTGTTTTGTGCACTTTATGCAGTCCAGGGTAGGTCTGTGGTCTGGTGTAGTTTTTTTTTCCTGTGTTATTTTTTATGTGGTTCAGTCCAGTTTTTGTACTGTGTCATGTAACAAACACCATGGTCCAAAAAAACACGTTGTCTCATTTTTACTAAGTACTGTATCAGCAGTTATGATCGAAATGACAATAAAAGTGACTTAACTTGAATCGGCAATTTCTGCGGGTTTGTCTCCGAGGACCCGCCCACGCTCTGATGACGCAATAAGCACTGCGCATGCTCACATTCCCGAGCTGGGCAGTGATTTTTTTCTTTGTGTTGATCCGGAGCGGCGGATTGTCGGCGGGATCCGGATCGGGAGAGGGTCCTCGCCCCCTCGGGCGGGGAGCCGGGGGGTCGGATCAGTCTCTGCGGAGCGGGACCGACAAGATCCATGCGGTGAGTACTGAGTCCGGTCCCGAGCGATGCTGGGCAGTGAGTCCCGGTAACTTCGCCGAACTGGCGGTCTCACCCCGCTTCCTGGACAAAACCTGCCGGGGTCGGTCCGGATTGTGAGACCTTCACTCCGAACCTGGGGATATTTTCCATGCTGTGTTGATAAAAGTTGGTTCGGGGAGAAGGGTAAATGCCAAAGTTCCTGTTCTATCTTTCTAATTTTACTACATAGTAGTATGTACTGTTAATTCAGTATCTGTGCATTGCTGGAGGGCCATCAGTGATCGTCCTTGATCCCTTCTCCCACCCGATCCATCTGCTTAATCCCTGACCATCTTGTTCAACCTCTGTCCATCCTGCATCCCACCACCTCGATTATAAATATCGCCAACCTCTCTTCTACCGTTGCCTTCATTGTGAAGTCTTTTGCCTCACGGACTTATTTCTGAAATCGGAGTTTGTTACCTGGAACTACCAGAGGATTTATCTAATGCAGAATGTGGAAGGATAAAGACAGTCACTACAATTTTACTTTCAAAGTTACCAAATGGCCGCTGTGTTAATCTTTGTCAGACGGAAACTCCCAGTGTTTAAAGTGGAATCTGTTATTTCCTGTTTTGATCATTTTTGGAGAGGCAATTTTCCTGTTGCCAGGAGCAGCCAGGATCTGCAGGGAGTGGTGCACATTTTAATCGCTCTCCGGTCACTTCCCCTCATTGAGAGTAAGCGGCCTCGGGAGTAGATGGAACAGACTGATAGTGGGGTGGGGAGGATGTTGTGAGCATTCACTGTGTCGACTGTATTAACCCTGTGTTGGAATGAAGAGAAAACTAATGAATGTGGGACTTACATTTTTGCGACTTTTTTCAGGCCGTCACAAGCATCTTGTGATCAGTCAATAGTTGTGCATCATTTAAAGTCAAAAGAGAAAATGCTGGAACCGTTCAGCAGATCCGAAAGCATCATTTCTGATACTGAGTCTTCCACAGTTTCTCTTTCCACAGATCCAGTCTGATGTACCGAGTTTCCAGCATTTAATTTCAATTTGAAATGTTATTCCTGTTCGCCCACAGGAAATGCGACGGCCAATTGTGCTGGGCAAAATCTCATTTAACTATAAGATAATGATAAAATGCTTTCAGTTTAGCTGCTGGAGACAGTGTGAAACGTATCCCTGCCTACTGGTGACCCACGCCCAGGTTTTCCAGCCCTCTATCTGCTCCAGTCAGAGGTTTATCAGGTTCCAATTCTGCCACAGTTTGATGTAGGAGTGTTAATTTTTGAACTCTGAATGGCCGACACACTGCAGCATGTTACCGGCAGCAAGGGAGTCCTGGGAAATTGGTGCTTGGACTGTAATCCTGGTATGTAGACTCCTGGAATATGGAACTGTCAGTATTTGGGATTTGACCAGGTCAGTACTTCAGTAGATGGGGTTGGATATTCCTCCCCCCACAATGAATCAGAAGTCTCGGGTTGCTGGACATTGGTTGTGGGGAAATCCCTGATGTGGGGACGATGTGCGAGGTAAGTGGCACGTTCAGCTGTGTGACCCTATCACACATTTTGACCCTGGTGAAATTGAGCTGGGGATCGAGCTGCTCAGGCTCATGAGGTGTTGAGAGAGTGTTTATGGTCTGTGGTCAGATGCTTGTTTCTGGAGTTCCTTTGGAGTCGATGAGTTCTAATCTGAGGAGAGAATGAGTTCCTCTACCATCCCTCACATGGAGAGATGGTCAGTAAATGTTTGCAGCAGTAGAATTGGACCCAGGATTCAGTGTTCAAAGTGTATTTGGAAATTACCCTCACTGTCACCTGTCTGTTCGTCAGTGGTCCTGGGCCTGTTCTCAACGAAGTTCTGAGGGACAGTGGGGGTGGGTGTTGTGCTTGTTTAAGGAAACCTACCGAATGCTGAAAAGCCTGGATACAGTGGACATGGAGAGGATATTTCCATTAGACCAGGGGTGTCAAACTCATTTTAGGTCACGGAGCGGATTGAGCAAGATGCAGCTTCATGCGGGCCGGATCAGTCGGACGCGTGCGAACGCAGCTTTCGTTGCCTCAGTTTTTTCAGCCTGCTCTCATGTGTCTCAGTCTCTGCTATAACTACAAAATGTTTCACTTTACAAACTCCGTTTCTTATGAAGAAGACTGCCGAATAAACACTAAAAACCCTGAAAAACTGGTACCTGAATAAACTTAGCATTAGCCATATCATACGCCATAGGCGCTTCGATTACTGGGGCCAGCTTTAATAGTAATTAGATATTATCTCGCGGGCCAAAGATAATTCTACCGCGGGCCAGATTTGGCCCGCGGGCCTTGTGTTTGAAATATATGCATTAGACGGAGAGTCTGGGATCTGAGAACATAGTCTCAGAATAAAGAAGCTTCCCTTTAAAATTGAGATGAGGAGAATATCAAGTAAAGTGTTGCTGATCTGTGGAATTTGTTGCCACAGAAGGTGGATGAAGCTGTTATTGGGGTATATTTATGGCAGAGGTTAATATATTTGTGTTTGCTCCTAGTAGCTTCAGGGTTACAGGAGGAAGGCAGGAATATGGTGTTGGAATGACATCAGCCATGGTTGAATGGTGGGGCAGACCAGATGGATCAAATCACATAATTCTGTTCCTGACTGAAAGATAGCTCCTCCTTATCCCATATCGTTTTGTGACGTGTGAGGAACAAATACAAATTTGTTCACTCAGATCATTATATTTGTCTTCAATGTTTAAATTTCAGTGAGTTTTACTCTTAGGAACATTGAGCAGTAATGATTTGTTCTCCTTTATGTTGTTAATATGCTTCATTATTTTTCATGTTAAAGCTAGATCTGCGGTGAGAGATTTATTGGAAGAAAAGCCTACAACTGGAAGCAAACCACAACTGAGGACAAAGGAAGATCAACAAGTGAACCAGCCCGAGGACTGACAGCATCAACTGGACAGAACCCTTCAGACTCAGGGTTTCCAGTGATTCAGTTAGGAGAAAGTTTGGTGAGTCTCATTTACTCAAACACTGGTCCTTTAGACATTACATACCTGTACAAAGGAAGCTAGGAAATAGTTGGGAGTGAGACTGAATGTGCCCAGAAGAACCAGTTATGCCTCTGTCAGACCCAGTTGCAATCACTCCAGGTCTGGTAATGTGCTGTCAGTGATCCCTGTTCTTTAAAGCCACTCCCATTCCCTCAGTGTTTGATAATCTCAAGCTCTTGCATCTTCTGAAATAGATTTAGATCACTTCTGATGTTTCCTTGCTTGGCTGTGTTAGGTCACAATCATCTCAAAATACTTTGATAATTCCCTCCCTTTATGAGACGCCGCAATTGCTTCGTTCTGTAGTGATTTCAGACATGTAGAACTACCAGGAACTACATGACATGTAAATTGACTCCTCTGCCTGTTGCAAGCTATAATGATATACTTCCTTCGAGTATATGGTTGTGCAATCCTCTGCTGAGAACCAACCCATCTGATGCCAAACGTCCCAGTACCACATTTCATTCAGTCACAAAAAGCAAAAGCCAACCGATAATTTACATTTACATATCCTGCCTTCATCAAATATTTCTACTAATAAAGTCTCAGAACCTCCGACCCTGTGATTAAGCAGAAATAGGTTCTGCAACGAAGTTATGTTCCAATTTGACCCTGTACCAAAGGGATGGGTTATATCTGTACTTGAGATGAACGACTCTCCTGCAGCTGCCGGGGTCGGTTCAAACTCAGTCATTGCGGGACGGCAAACAAAGTGTTAGTGCAGATGATGGAGCAGTTGGGATTAAGGCAGATACAATGTTCAGAGAGACTGTGGAAGGATCGGTTGTGGACAGGGAATCATGTAGTCAGTTAGATGGGTTGAAATGTGTTTACTTCAATACAAAAAGTATTAATAATAAGAGTAAATCTAACATGGTTCAGTACACGAAAGGTGCATGTTGTCACCGTTACACAGACTTGACTGTTACAAGGGCAGGATTGGCTGTTTGATGTTTCAGGGTTTAGTTGTTTCAGAATGCATAAGGAGGGGGTGAAATGGGGACAATTGTGACTGCTTATCAGGGATGGTATCATAGCAACAGAAACGGAGGACATCATGGAGGGACCATGTTCACACAGCGTGAATGATAGTCAGAAACGGGAAGGGAGTAATCTTCATACCTACCCAAAAGCGACTGGGATAATGAGGAGCAGATAACTTGGCAGCTTTTCGAAAAGTGAAAATGCAACAGGGTTGCTGTCATTGTTGACCTCAACTTTCCTGATGTTGATTATATAGATATAAAATCGACATTTCGATGGTGAGTGGAGAAAAGTGTAGGGGAGGTGCCGGAGATAATTTTCCACAATATGTGACAGTCATGCACCGACATTTGGATCGACAGAGTCTGATCAGGAGACACATGGCATTGTGCATGGGAATTTGTGTTCAACAAGACTTGTTACAGTTTTTGAAGATGAGTGTCATTGAGGGCAGGGGAAAGGACGTTGTACATTGAGCTTCAGTAAAGCCTTTGACAAGGTGCCAAATGACAGCTCGGTCTGGAAAATAAGATCACATGCGGTCCAGGGTGAGAAAGTTAGATGGATTCAAAATTGCCTGGAAAGTAGCAAGCAAAGAGTGAAGGTTGAAGGTTTTTCTTTAAAAAGAGGCCGCAAGACTGCTAGTTGGGACATTTGTTATTCGTTATTTGATAGCAATGATTTGAATGCGAATGTACAAGGCTTGACTAGTAAGTTCACTAATGACACAAAATTAGTAGATGGTGTTCATGATGAATATTATCATAGCTTATAGGGGATCTAAATGCGCAAAGGAGTGGTAAATGGATTGTAAAACAAACAGGAGCGGCAACAGTTTCACGCAGAGCTTGGTGATGATGTGGAGGGACCTGCCAGAGGAAGTGGATGAGACAGGCACAATTGTATATTTCCAGAAGCAGATGGATTGAGGATGCCAGGAGGAAATGGGCCTAAAACAGAAAAAGAGGATCAAATCTGTGGGCACAGTGGTTAGCATTTTATCATCGGGCTGAAGGGTCTGCATTTGTGCTCTATTGCTCTGTTACTCTATCAGTAGGATGCGCCAGATATCACTGGACAGACATGCCGACAGACGGGGCATGGTTGGTCCCTAAGCCAACTCCTGCTCTGATACAGGGGATATAGGTTCTGTCATATTTACAAAGTAATTATATCTCCGACTCACTGCCTGCTTGTGTGTAATTCAGATAATCACCGGCAGGTGGAGCATTTCTGCACTGGAACCAAAGTGTAAACAAGAAAACAACAACCAGGAATCGTCAGTCGGAATCAAAATGGCTACGGGTATGATCACTGGGATCTTTATAAATATACTTCCGTCGTGTTTGTGCACAATAGATCAGATGAAGTAACTTACACAGATGCTAATGGGCACAGAAAAGTTTTATCGAACAGGGACTTTGAATTCCATTGTAAAGTGATCTTCAGTAATCGATCAAATTAACAGTTCCAGTGCAGGGACCTGACACCGGTAATGGTGGAATTACTCAGGACACCCAGCAAAGCTTCACCTGACTAGAAGCAGCAGGGTGTTCTGAATCAGGTGGCTGAGAGTAAAACACAGACAAAAATGTGCTGTTTGGTACGTTAAAGTCCAGGTTCAGGGATTGTTGCACATCAGGGCCTGTTCAGAGGTGAAAGACATCTCCAACTTTCATTTATAAAATTCAGAACGAGATGATTGGAGCATTTCCTGTCCTGGATTTCAGGGATTGTGTGATAACACAACAGTTCAGGTTTTGGTCAGGTAGCTAGCAACTCCCCCCTTAATTTTCTTGACGAATAAAGAAGATAAAGGAGATGAAGTGAGTTTCCAAAATCTGTTTTCTGTAGCCCAGCCGAGAACATTGCTAACGTTTAGAATTGCTGAGGATCAGGAGACAGCTCATTGTAGGTAAATTTGTGATGAGTTTCGGTGTTTTCACACCCCAATGAATGTCTAGGCTGTGGACAAATGGTGAACTTGATTTTCACAAAAGACGTTTAATGAGCTTCAATGTTGATATGCTGATATAGCACAGGAAATATAAAACAGCAGGAGACAAGCATAGAATCAAAGAAGGCGACTGGGACAACGTAGTGTTATTGGTGATTCGGATTGAAGTGAATCCCATGGCATTTCCGGAGGGGAATTAGGGTGGAAAACACATAGAATGATGGAGGAACTCAGCAGGTCAGGCTGCATTAATGGAGGGGAAGTACTTTCTCTAAGTCAGAAAATGTTCTCATCCGATTCAATCTTTTGTGAATAGAATATTCAATCCGCAGTCTCTCAGATACTAATACATCCTTCCTGTAGTATTGGTACCAGAACTGTACAGGTCATTCCAACTGGTCCAAACAACAGTTTATAACCTTGTCACAAGATCTCTCTGCGCCTGTATTCGGCTCTGCAGCTAAGGATGGCAAACCTGCTAAATGTTGACTCCACACATTGTCTCCTGTAATCCGGTGGCTGATCTGTGTGTGACCCTGTGGAAGGGACAGTGTGCGTATCTAGGTAATAGTCAGTCTGTGACCCTGTGGAAGGGACAGGGTGCGTATCTAGGTAATAGTCAGTCTGTGACTCAGGGGACAGGACATGTGCTTTTCGAGGTAATGGTCAGTCTGTGAACCAAGGATCGGACACTTTGACACAGCAGACGGAGAGTATATGATTTAGGGGATCATGCAGTGTGCAATTCAGTGGTTGATCTGTGTGTGACACAAGTGACTGAACAGTCTGTGACCTAGGGAGAATTTGCTTGTGGAAAATAATCCCAGTGTTATTTCCTGGTATCACTGGACACCATTCCATTAATATCCCTTGGTTATCAGTGTGTTCAACTACTGCATAGCCAGTGATCAGTATTATTGTGTCTATCCTGTTCTGTATCTGGGACTGGATGTGTCTGGTCACGGGCTTATTGGGATGGTCACCTGGCAGGAAGTGTGGATCACATTCACCAGCACGGTTCCACTCCAAATCTGGTCAGCCAGAGTCTTGCTTCCATTGTTGATGACTTTGGAAATTCTCTCGTTGGAATTTAGAAAGATGACAGGGTGGGGGATCTTATCGAACCCTGTTGAATGTTCAAAGGCCGAGACAGAGTAGATGTTGAAAGATGTTTACCATGGTGGGGAAGTCTGGGGTAAGAGGGCACAGCCTTAGGATAAAGGATAATCCATTTCAAACAGAGATGCGGAGAAATTTCTTTAACCAGAGGGTGGTGAAGGTCATTGGGTGTATTTGAGGCATATATGATTGGAGATGGCATCAAAGGTTACGGGAAGAAGGCCGAGAAATGAGGTTGAGGAAGGGAAAAAAGGATCAGCCATGATTGAATGGCGGAGCAGATTCGATGGGCCAAATGGCCTAATTCTGTACCTATGTCTTATGATCTTATTGTAGTCACCCATTGTAAATCCTTGTTTTGCTGAGCTCTGAATCACTCTAGTATAACTAATAATTCGTACTTTATTTCAGGTGGGAAATTAAATCGGGTACAGAGAGTATTCAAGAGTTTGTCACTAGGCGCCTCATCGAGTGAAGATGATCGGGACACCGGAAACAATGCACCAAAGCAGGGTCAGATTGAGAGCAATGTCCCAGTTGAATACAGTCCGGCCACAGAGGAAGGGGAGCAAAGTCAGCCCAGAGACAGTGATGTCAGAGACACCGATCAGGACCCTGGAACCAGCACAAGTGAGGGGACTGCCTGTCAGCTCAGAAGCTCATTGAACACGGAATTGTCAAATCCCCAACAAGGAGCTGGTGAGTGAAATATGAGGGTGATGTGTTCACAAAATGCGGCAGGGAGGAGGGTAAATGTGATTCCTTGTTGGAGGGTTGCACAAAGAGGGGAATAGTATGGGTGTGGTACATGTGGTGTAGTGGAGCACCCTTTACCCCACTACAAGAAATGTACTACTTGCTCTAATTATTTCCAGATGTGTATTGGTGGAAATGCAGCTGTCCAGATAAGAGAGTATTTCCAGGATATGAATTTAGTGAAATGTACTCACCAGGATGGAGAGAGCATCTCTGGGAAGTGTCTCTTTTTGACAGTCCAAACATTTTTTCCCATCCTAAATTGGAATAGGTGAGTCAGTGGGGTGGGCAGGGTTGCTTTCTGGCAAAGTAATTTCCAGAGCATTGTTGGGTAGGTTTTGAGGCCACTCCTGGGGAAAGGGACATATGTGTATACATAACCGATGCCAGTGTGGTTCCCTGTGGAACATACCTGATCAAAGAGCACCAGCCAGGTTAAACCACATTACTACCTGTTTGCTATGGGGAAGATATCTATGAATCCAAAAGGCAATTCTCCACAGTTCCCAAACATGTTAAGTTTCTGTATGAGCCTCCGATGTGGGACCTTGTCAAATACCATGCTAACACTCAAGTAGAAAATATCCATGTGTAACTTCATCCATCACATTTGTCACCACCTGGAAGAACACTATCAAGTTAACAAGATGCTAACCCCGCCCAAAGCATTGATGCTGAACTCTAACCCACCTCAAGCATTCTCTCTTCTCATACTCCCATGGGGCCGAAGATATAAAAGGCTGAATGTAAGTACTTAGACAACCTCAATATACTTACAGAAGAGCAGAAAGAATACTGTTAGGGTATGAACGGATTTAAGGAATAACTGAAAATAGATTATGTAATTCTTTCAAGCCCCGGGGAAAGCAGAAATCTTATATTGTCTATCAAAAACTACTTGATTCTGTCCTTCACTCGTGGCTAATAGAACTTCCTAATATACAACATCTGAAGCATTGGCGGTGAGTAATCGCCCTATTAACAACCGCAAAGGAACAACTAAAGTTATCAAAATAAATGAGGGCATTTTCTTGAGCGAAACGCTAAGCCCACTATGGTTTTCTCTAGTTTAAAACCCGCTATCTAATTTACTGAATCAGACAAAGGTCGGTTATCAAAACAGGAAGACATACCACTAATAACTTATACCTTGACACACCTGCTGTACAGAATGATTTGAAATTATCTTGCATCAGTACAGTTAAAACAATTAAGTAAAATAATGTAACTAATTTCCAAAGGCATAAACATGAGCTTTAGACTAGAAAAGTACATATCATTAAACATTACGAAATGTGCAGTAGAACTTTTAGTGTATGACAGAGCATCAGGATTCAATACAACAGATGGATGGATGCGAAACAGAAGTATATTAAGGATGTCAACAAACAAAGAAAATGTAATAAAGAGAAATGTTTCAACAAAATTTAATTCAACGCTTAAGAAAGTCTGCCAAACTGAGCTGAATAGTAACAATAAACAAAGGCAATAAACACGTTCGCTCTGCCTGTTAACGTCTTCCTTTGGCATAACAGCTCGGTCTGAAACCGACTTGGAATACTTAAAAAAAGAACTGAAATAACATTCGAGTACTCTTAGATGAACGATACCTACGACAGTATGAGGAAGAGGATTAACGGACATAAAACAGAACTACACATCAGCTAGATAAAACTTCTCAGAATCAGAAACAGGTTTAATATCACTGATACATGTTGTGAGATTTATTGGCATTTACTTATATAAAATTTCATTTTATATATGTATATATATATATATATATACACACCTCCTTCTTGTCCATATTTAGTAGATCACACCTCGGCAGCAATTACAGGCTTGAGTTTTGTGGATAGGTCGCTATCAGCTTTGCACATTTGGCACGGCAATTTTTCCTCATTTTTTGCAAAACTGTTCAAGCTCTGTCAGATTGCCTGGGAATCATTAGTGAAATGCACTTCTCAAGCCCAACCAAAAATTCTCGATTGGATTGAGGTCCGGACTCTGACTTAGCCTCCCCAGGACATTAACTTTGTTGTTTTCATGCTCCTCCTCTATAGCTTTGATTTTGGTTATTGACTTGCTGGAAAACTCTTTTCTCAAGTTGCAATTTTCCTGCAGACTACATCAGGTTTTCTTCCAGTATTTCCCTGTGTTTTGCCCTCTACCTTCATAAGCCTTTCAAGGGCCTGCTGCAGTGCAACGTCCCCACAGCATTGTGCTTCATGGTAGGAATCTTGTGATTTTGATGGTGTGTGGTGTTTGGCTTACACCAAATATAGCATTTAGTCTGATGACCAGAAAGCACAATTTTGACTTAATCAGGCCTGCGAACCTTCAGGATCTCCCAAATGCCTTCCAGCAAACTCTGGCCGAGATTTTGTGTGAGTTTCGTTTTTTCAACAGTGCGTTTCTCTTTGCCACTGTCCCATAAAACTGGTGAAGCGCCCGGGCAACATCTCAGCCACTGAAGCTTGTAAATCCTCAAGAGTCGTCATAGGTCTTTTGGTGGCCTCCCTCACCAGTCCTCTTCTTGCATGTTTCCTCAGTTTTGAGGACAACTCTTCTAGGCAGATTTACAGCTGTGCCATATTCTTTCCATTTATTGATGATTGACTTAACTGTACTCCAAGGGATATTCAGTGACTTGGAAATTTTCTTGTATCCATCTCCTGACTTGGGCTTTTCTATAACCTTTTCACAGAGTTGCTTGTAGTGTTCTTTTGTTTTCGGGGTGTAGTCTTTTGCCAGGATACCGACTCACCCAGAAGTTGGACATTCCAGATACAGGTGTATATTACTACAATCAATTGAAACACCTTGACTGCACACAGGTGTCCAAAAAAAGATCTCCATTTAACTAATTATGTGTCTTCTAAAAACAACTGGCTGCACCAGTGCTGAATGAGGTGTCATATTAAAAGAGGAGGAATACTTTTACAATTAATTATTTTGTGTTTTCTATTTGGAATTGATTTAAATCACTTTAAGTAGATGTTTTCACTTCGAATTAAGTATTTTTATGTTGATCATTGTCAGAAAAGACACATTAAATCAAATGTGATTGAACGGTGTGAAGCAATAAAACATGAAAAGAGAGAACGTAGAAATCTACAGCACGTTACAGGTCCTTCGGCCCCTGATGTTGTGCTGACCATGTAACCTACTCTAGAAAATATCCTGTATTGCCCTACAGCATAACTGTCTTTTTTTCTAAGCTCTATACCCGTATCTAAAAGTCCCTGAAAAGACCATATTGTGTCCGCCTCTGCAATATTGCTGCCAATGCATTTAATGCAACCACCAATATCTGCATGACATCCCTCTGTTCCTAATTCAAAGCACCTTAAAATATGGTCCCTCGTGTTAATCATTTGATCCCCTGGAAAAAGCCTTTGTCTATCCACAAGATCAATGGTTTTCATCATCGTATACACCTCTATCAGGTCACCTCTCATCCTCCGTTGCTCCAAGCAGAAAAGGTCGAGTTCACTCAACGTATTCTCATAAGGTATGCTCTCCGATCCAGGCAACATCCTTGTAAATCTCTTCTGCATTCTCTCTACAGTATCCATATCCTTCCTCTAGTGAGGTGACCAGAAATTAACACTGTACTCCAAGTGAGGTCTAAATAATTTCTTATATAGCTTTAACAATCCTGCGGCTAGTCAGAGGCTTTTTATCAGGGCTGAAATGGCTAACACGGGAGGGCACAGATTTAAGGTGCTTGGATGTAGGTACAGTGCAGATGTCAAGGGTAAGTTTTTTTTTAACGCAAAGCGTTGTGTGTTTGGAACAGGCTGCTAGCGACGGTGGTGGAGGGGGATACGATAGGGTCTTTTAAGGGTCTCCTGGATAGGAACATGCAGCTTAGAAAAATGGAGGGCTATGGGTAACCCTAGGTAATTTCTGAAGTAAATACGGCACAGCATTCTAGGCCGAAGGGCCTGTATTGTGTTGTAGGGTTTCTGTGTTTCTATTTTTCTACGTCTCACAGGTCTTGAACTCAATCCCACAGTTGATGAAGGCTATCATACCATACGTCTTCTTAACAACATTGTCAAACTGCGCAGCAGCTTTGAGTGTCTTATGGACACAAACTCCAAGATCTCACTGATCCTCCATCTACAACTATCTTCTGCCTTCTGTGAGCAAGCCAGTTCTGGATCCACAAACCAACGTCGATTGGATCCCATGCCTCATTACTTTCCTTGCCTGGGGAACCTTATCAAATGCCTTCCTGAAATCCATATAAACCAGTTCCACTGATCTAACTTCATCAATGTGTTTTGTTGCATCCTCAAATAATTCAATCAGGTCCGTAAGGCATGACCTGTCCTTGACAAAGCGAAGTTGACTATCCCTAATCAGGTTATGTGTCTCCAAATGTTCATAAATCCTACCTCTTAGAATCTTCTCGAACAACGTGCCCATCACTAAAGTAAGATTCACTGCTCTATAATTTACTGGGTTATCTCTAGTTCCTTTCTTGTACAAGGGAAGAAGATTTGCAACCCTCCAATTCTCTAGTACGTATCTCCATGATGCACAGATCATGGTCAGAAGCTCAGCAATCTCCTTCCTTGTTTCCCACGGTAGCCTTATTACTTCACCTAATGCGTTTTAAAAGCTCCAACACGTCCTCTTTCTTAATGTCTATACACTCAAGTACCACAGAATATTTAAAATAATCAACAGATTGAGAAACATTGGTTGAGAATGTAGCATGAATTTTAGCAAAACCAAGTTGCCATTGTTGGTGACTCACACCGATTTGTTGTACTTGCATGGCGTTTTCTCATCTCCGATGATGATACAAAAATCGATGATATGTTGGCCCTGTTGGTGAGGAATGAGATTCAGTCCTTTGCAAGGGGGGACATAGGGTCAGGAGAAGTAGAGTCTGTGTGGATAGAACTGAGGAACAGTAAGGGCAAAAGGACCCAAATGGGTGTTGTCTACAGGCCACCAAACAGTAGCATGGATATTGGGTGCAAGTTGAATAGGGAGTTAACATTGGCATGTGGCAAAGGTAATGTCGCAGTAGTTATGGGGAATTTCAACATGCAGGTGAACTGGGAGAATCAGGTTGGTGCTGGACCACAGGATAGGGAGTTTGTAGAGTGCCTACGGGATGCATTCTTGGAACAGCTTGTACGAGAGCCGACCAGGGACAAGACTATTCTGGATTTAGTGTTATGTAATGAACAGGATTTGATAAGCGATCACGCAGAAAAGGAGCCATTAGGAGGTAGTGATCATAATATGTTAAGTTTTTATCTGCAATTTGAGATGGATAAGGGCAGCTCAGAGGTGTCAGTGTTGCAGATGAACAGGGGAAACTATGGAGCCATGAGGGAGGAGCTGGCCAAAGTTGGCTGGACGGATAGCCTAGCAGAAAAGACAGTGGAACAGCAATGGCAGGTATTCTTGGGAATAATGCACAAGGTGCAAAATCAGTTCATCCCCCAGAGAAGGAAGGATTCAAAGGGGGGAAAGGGGCCTCAGTGGTTGACAAAGGAAGTCAGAGACTGCATAGCATTAAAAAAAAGGAAATATGACAGAGCTAAGGTGAGTGGGAGGACAGATGATTGGAAATTTTTAAGGAACAACAGAACTTAACTAAAAAGACAATACGGGGATAAAAAAATGAGGTACGAACGCAAGCTAGCCAGGAATATAAAGGAAGATAGCAAAAGCTTTTTCAGGTATGTGAAGAGAAAGAAGATAGTTAAGAACAATGTTTGGCCCTTGAAGAATGAATTGGGTGAAATTGTTATGGGAAACAGAGAAATGGCAGAAGAATTTAATGAGTACTTTAGATCTGTTTTCACTAAGGAAGACACAAGCAATCTCCCAGATGTATGGATGGGCCAAGGACATAGGGTAACAGAGGAAATGAAACAGATTGACATTAGGAAGGAAACGGTGATGAGAAGACTGATGGGACTGAAGGCTGACAAATCCCCAGGTCCAGATGGTCTGCACCCTAGGGTACTAAAGGAGGTGGCCCTGGAAATTGCGGATGCATTGGTAATCATTTTCCAATGTTCCTTAGATTCAGGATCAGTTCCTGAGGATTGGAGAATGGCTAATGTTATCCCACTTTTTAAGAAAGGAGGGAGGGAGAAAACAGAACAATCGACCTGTCAGCCTGACATCGGTGCTGGGAAAGATGCTAGAGTCCATTATTAAGGATGAAATAGTGGCATATCTAGATAGCAGTGATAGGATTGGGCCGAGCCAGCATGGATTTACCAAGGGTAAATCATGCTTGACTAATCTGTTGGAGTTTTTCGAGCATGTAACCAGGAAGTTAGACGGGCGAGATCCAGTGGATGTAGTGTACCTTGATTTTCAGAAGGCATTTGATAAGGTCCCACATAGAAGATTGGTGGGTAAAATCAAAGCTCAGGGCATCGGGGGGAAGGCATTGACATCGATAGAAAACTGGTTGGCAGATAGAAAGCAAAGGGTAGCGGTGAATGGGTGTTTCTCGGAATGGCAGGTGGTGACTAGTGGGGTGCCACAGGGCTCGGTATTGGGACCACAGCTGTTTACCATTTACGTTAACGATTTGGATGAAGGCATAGAAAATAACATCAGCAAATTTGCTGAAGATACAAAGCTGGGTGGCAGTGTGACATGTGATGAGGATGTTAGGAGAATTCAGGGTGACTTGGATAGGCTGGGTGATTGGGCAGATACTTGGCAGATGGCGTTTAATGTGAATAAGTGTGAGGTTATCCACTTTGGGAGCAAGAACAGGAAGGCAGATTATTATCTGAATGGTATAGAGTTGGGTAAGGGAGTAATACAAAGAGATCTCGGAGTCCTTGTTCATCAGTCACTGAAGGTGAATGAGCAAGTGCAGCAGGCAGTGAAGAAGGCTAATGGAATGTTGGCCTTTATTACAAAGGGAATTGAGTACAAGAGCAAGGAAATCCTCTTGCATTTGTACAGAGCCTTGGTGAGACCACACCTGGAGTATTGTGTACAGTTTTGGTCTCCAGGGTTAAGGATGGACATCCTGGCTGTAGAGGAAGTGCAGCGTAGATTCACGAGGTTAATTCCTGGGATGTTTGGACTGTCTTACGCAGAGAGGTTAGAGAGACTGGGCTTGTACACGCTGGAATTAAGGAGATTGAGAGGGGATCTGATTGAAACGTATAAGATTATTAAGGGATTGGACAAGATAGAGGCAGGAAATATGTTCCAGATGCTGGAAGAGTCCAGTACCAGAGGGCATGGTTTGAGAATAAGGGGTAGGTCATTTAGGACACAGTTAAGGAAAAACTTCTTCTCCCAGAGAATTGTGGGGGTCTGGAATGCACTGCCTCGGAAGGTAGTGGAGGCCAATTCTCTGGATGCTTTCAAGAAGGAGCTAGATAGGTATCTTAAGGATAGGGGAATCAAGGGATATGGGGACAAGGCAGGATCCGGGTATCGATAGGAATTGATCAGCCATGATCTCAAAATGGCGGTGCAGTCTCGAAGAGCCGAATGGTCTACTTCTGCACCTATTGTCTATTGTCTATTGTATCCGGTCCTTTATTGGCAATCACCAAACATACAATCGCGAAGAGCTGAAACTGAAGTGTAGCCAAATGTCAGTTCAGTGTATTTGAATGGATAGTAACAAAAGATATGATATCCGTCAGTCCGCAGCTGTGTATCACACGGAATAAAGCACAAATATGTAACTGAGTCCCTTTGTGTTTACCACACGCCACTGATGCGACTTGTTACCATAAAAAGCATCATAAATACACAACGCAGAATACAATGCTGACAGAGAACAGATGCATGGCTCCCACACACAGGCTCAGTTCTGATATATGGTCCTCCACCTGAAATATTCACATATTAACTGTCTTGTGGAATGACTCCAACATTTTGTTTTACTTATGTCAAAGATTCTTTTCCCAACTTGCTGTTGTGGATGGATGGCTGTTCTACATTGTGCTTAATAAGGTGCCATGTAACTATCTGATAATAGCCAGGTGATATGTTCAAAGAAACCTTGACAGAGTTTAGGTGATAATAATGGTCTTAAAGTCCTGTGGGAGAAAATGTAGTGTTTCAGGACAAGATGCCGTGATGCTATGGGTGAGATTGCATTGTTCAGGATGGCAGAGTGTTTCTCGATAGACTCAACCCATGTATTGCCATAGGCGTCAATGCTAGGCAATGTTAAACTGAAAAGAGACAGTGAGAATCAGGTATGACTGAGAAATCTGTATAATACAGTGACGAGAGGAGTAGATATCCCATTGGTCAGCAGAAATGTTTCAACACACTGGCGTAACAGTTGTCCATGACTCACTAGAGCGCCACCAGTGGTAGGAGGACCAAAGCCGTGGGCGCTGTCTGCTCAATCTGCCTTGCCATTCTGTTGACATATCACTCCCAGACCAAGACACAAGATTGTTTCCTAAAAGGGAATTGTCTGCAATATAGCGAATAAATACCCTGGATAATGCTGGTCTGGTGTACAATCCCTGGAGAGAGTGGAAATGGACATTGTGTGGCTGTGGGTGGATGGGCTCAGGTGGATCAGGCCATGTCAAGGCTTCAGTGGACAGGCTCAAGATGTTTGGAAGTGTTTGCCTCAGTTTAAAAACAAAACAGTGTTCTCCTTTAAACCCCAATTAATCTTTGACCCTCTTGTTTTTCTTTGTTGTTACAGAGCAGCAAAAACTGATCACACCTGTCCTCAAAATGGGTCAAGGTGCGAGCAGGGTAGGAGTTCCAGTGACGTCAGCATCGGAAAGGGACAAGGGTATGTTGGCGACTTATTTTTATTTATAAATACTCTGCTGACTCTGCATCTGGGTTTAATTCAATATCGGCAATTCACAAAATATCTGTGAAAACTGATCAGAGAGATGAGAGAGAGAGTTGACATCTCTGGGGAAACACAGTCACACGTGGAAGGAGTACATTTACCATCTGTTCCTGCTCCTCTAACAGATTGTGATGCACATTAAAATAGAGAGTTACTCCAGTAGACAAGACATTCTGCAGATGCTGAAAGTTTTGGGCAGCACAAAGACACACAAAATATTGGCAGAACTTATGAGGTCAGGCAGCACCCATGGACAGGAATAAACGTTTGATGTTTTGGATTAGGACCACACGGAATAAAAAGTAATGTGACAATATCTAGAATTTCTGTCCGCTCATTTCCAGTCCGATGAAGGGCCTTGGCCCGAAACTTTGACCGTTTATTCTCCTCCACAGATGCTGCCTGACTTGCTGAGTACCTCCTGTATTTTGTGAGATATTCCAGAGATTTGCTGAGGAAGGGATTGATCAGGCAGGCAGACAATAACCCAGAGCAAAGAGGTGGTGGACAGTACCAGGAGAGTGATGGGGATGGGTTACTATATTCCCAGCAATAAGCAGAGTCCTTTCCAAACAGAGAGGTATATTCCCAGGGACAAGAAAAAGCAGCTTCAACAGATGGAACTATAACCCCTTCTACACCTGCGGCGCCCCCCAAGGCTGTTCCTCCACACAACCCCCACCCATATATATATTGGACTGAGTTTGGTGATCTTTAGTTTCCAGAGAGAAAGTTGCTTCCCATTATGGCTCGGTAATTTATTTAATTTTCCCCATTGTGTTTCACAGGTCCGAGCTCAGTGATCACCGAGCTCCTGGCAAGCTGGGACGATTCCCAGCTGCTGCAGTTAACGGATATCTACCGGGACAGGCTGGAGCAGGCGATGGAAGGAGGGGTGCATGGAGTGAGCCTGGCGTTAACAGCCGAGAATCAGTTCAGCGGAGAGGAACATCGAGTGAGTGGGAGGGAGAATAGGGTTGAATTTTCACACATCACAGGACTGATGGGTGTCGGAATTCCAACTCAACGGATATTAAATTAGATAAAAGAACAACTGGGAAATAAATACTGTACATACAATCACAAACATGTGACTCTGAACCAGAGATAGAAAGGAGAGAAAAGACGCGGACTGGTGGGTAGCCGCTCAATGTTCAGAATGAGTTGAGCAGGTAACAGTTATGTGGGCTTAAATGGAAATATGTCAGGAGATTTCGGTTCAGGATGTCAGTGTGAACATGGGCATCATCAGTGGGTGCCACAGGAGCTCGAGTGTGTTCTGTTCTGGATGGAGACGACTCCATTACAATCTGTAACTGCAAACAATGTGGATCGGGGAATACTGCCATGTTGTAATGTGTAATCACTGAATAAACCTCCACTGGGAAAGGCAAAGGAAAGGCATCAGGTGTCAGCCGGTAATCCACTGTCTTGTTGGACACTGGCGGACCGAGGAGGTGAATCACCTCATCTTTTCTGCAACTTCTCTGAGACTGCTCACTCTGTTATAAAAACCCTCCTGACTTCTTTTTTTAATCTGTGGTCATCATTTTCTGATTTCTGTTTTACACCGTCAAATCCGGTGAGGAATTATTTATGGATTTGGAGCCACGTCAATGAAGCGGTCACAGACCAGCCAGGATCTCATTGACTGGTGGACCAGGTTCACGGTGAATGTCCCTCCGTGTGCTCTGCACTCGGAATGTACAGTCCATGTCCAGACAGGATCAGCACCCGTCCGGGTGACTGCTCAGTGTGATCCCGTTACAGAGCACATCATTTACTTCTCATTCTCTGTGTGAATCTGTCAGTCCCCAATATGTTCACTGCTACTCTTCACAGAAAATCTCTGATCTCGCTGATAAGGGAGAGCGGGCGGACAGTTCTAAATTCCTCCTGAGCCTGGTGATGGAGAAAGGCTCCCGCGCCCCGAGGGTGATGTGGGAAACCTTTGTGAAAATGTGGAATTGTGTGCCAAATCTGTTCAAAATACTGAAGGAAATACAGATATATGGTGAGATTATATCAGAGATTAATTTAAATTTGGATCGCAACACAGCACACTTTACAATTTTACAAAAAAATGGTTTCCTCAATTTGTTTAAATTCAAACAGGTTGTGATCCATCCCATCGACCAATTCCCGCTCAACATTTACTGACGTTTCTTAGTGAACTGAAAGGTAAGTGAATGTGCATTGAACATTGCAGAGTATAACACAGGAATAGGCCATTAGGCAAATAATATTGTGCCGAAATAGCTAAGAAATAAATCAAACACACCCAAACTCTAATATCTCCTTCTTCACCATGTCCATGTTCCTCCATCTTCCTTACATCCATGTGCCTATTTAAACGTCTCTTAAAAGCTTCTGAAAATTTGCTTCTACCACCTAACCAAGCAGTACGTTCCAGGCATTCATGACTCTCTGATTAAAAGTCCTACTCCTGAAATCCCCCTTCATTCTACACTCTCTCCTTCAATATATTCCCTCTGGTGTTAGACATTTCAACCACGACAAACTGATTATCTCTGTCCACTCTATCTATGCCTCTCGTAATCTTGTCATCCTGTGTCAGAGCTCCCTTCGGCCTCCAATGATCCAGAGAAAACAAACTAATTTTATCCAGCCACTCATGATAGCACATGCCCTCTAAACCAGACAGCATCCTGGTAAACCACTTCTGCTCCCTCACTAAAGCCTCAACAGTGGGGCGATCGGAACGGTACGCAATGGCCCAGATGAGGCCGAAGCAGAGTTCATCAAGTTGAAACTTGACCTCCGTTTCCACCAACGGTTATAATTTGCGTAGGGCAGTTCAGCTGTTGAGCCACAAGGATCTGACCAGGTAAATATTGTCACTGTGACAGAGAAAACAGTGAGACACAGGGAGACACGTTTGCTAGAGGGAGAGTTTTCAAAGGACATTTTGAGTAAAGAGGCAGAGAGCTGGCGAGCTTGAGGAAAGTGCTCACACCGCTCTGGGGTCTGCAGCTACAGATCCCCACTGGAGTCTGAGTGGAGAAGGGGGGATCTGGAGAATGGGAAAGCAAAAAAACATATTTCTTCAGACAAAAAGTCAAAGCCTTCTCTTGCCAGCTACTGTCCCCAACTGAACAGCCTCATCCTTAACCATTTTCTAAACTCCCCATGGTCCTGCAGATTATCTTTTTTTAGCTTGGGCGTCCACTGAAGTTCCAGTCACAGAATAGTAATAAAAGCATCACTTTAATTAGAAAAGCAGGTAACATCCCAACTGGTCTGTTCAACCACAGATCAGCAGATGAACCCCGCTGTGTTCACATCTGCAGTCCCTAGTGCAAACACTGCTACAGTGTCAGAGAGGGTGAGATTGGGGAACATATTCCTCAGCTCAGTCCACAGAAGCTGAAATTCCTGTCTGCCGGTGTTGTGTGATGGACACTGTGGAAGGGTGAGAGATGGGAATTCGGACAGGGAAACCGAGGGTTGTGGACTTGCGGCAAGGAAGGTGCAAAGGTCTGAAAATATCTATAAATAATATTGCAATTAGTTAAATTGTGACCGTCTGGATGGGAAGCTCACTACATCCATAAGCCCATCATATCTGTGAAAATGGAGCCCGGGGCAGTGCATGGGCTCAAGAGATTGTAAGGCTTCATCATCGCAGATTGAATTGGATCACTCAACATCTCCACATTTAACTTCATCATCGATTTCCAACATCTGCAGATTTTCTCTTGTTTGTGAAATTATAGGCTAGTTGGCCTAATCTAAGTGTTGTAGTCCATAAATTATTTTAAATTACTATGATTATACATTGCTCATTTAGATGGAGATGTAACGTAAATATATTTTATTCCTCATGTATGTGAAGGATGTAAGAAATAAAGTTAATTCAATTCAGTTCAGTTATATATGTTCAGGTTTCAAGGTATTTGGAGCCGAAAGATAAAATAAGTCAAAGTTAGCATTTGACAATGTCCCGCATGGGAGGTTAGTTAGGAAGATTCAGTCGCTAGGTATACATGGAGAGGTAGTAAATTGGATTAGACATTGGTTCAATGGAAGAAGCCAGAGAGTGGTTGTGGAGGATTGCTACTCTGAGTAGAGGCCTGTGTCACAGGAATCAGTCCTGGGTCCTTTGTTATTTGTCATCTATATCAATGATTTGGATGATAATGTGGCAAATTGGATCAGCAAATTTTCTGATGATACAAAGATTGGAGGTGTAGTGGACAGTGAGGAAGGTTTTCAAAGATGCAAGGGGATTTGGACCAGTTGGAGGATTGGGCTGAAAAATGGCAGATGAAGTTTAATGCGAACAAGTGTGAGGTATTGGACTTCGGAAGGTTAAACCAAGGTAGAACATACAAGGTAAATGGTAGGACACTGAGGAGTGCAGTAGAACAGAGGGATCTGGGAGTACAGATACATAATTCCTTAAAAGTGGCATCACAAGTACATAGGGTTGTAAAGAGAGCTTTTGGTACATTGGCCTTTATAAATCAAAGTATTGAGAATAAGAGTTGGAATGTAATGGTGAGTTTGTAATTGTGAGACCGAATTTGGAGTATTGTGTGCAGTTTTGGTCACCTAATTACAGGAAGGATATTAATAAGGTTGAAAGAGTGCAGGGAAGGATGTTCCCGGGACTTGAGAAATTGAGTTACAGAGAAAGGTCGAATAGGTTAAGACTTTATTCCCTGGGGCGTAGGAGAATGAGGGGTGATTTGATAGAGGTGTATAAAATTATGATGGGTATAGATAGAATGAATCCAAGCAGGCTTTTTCTATTGAGGCCAAGGGAGAAAAACAATACAGAGGTCATGGGTTAATGGGTTATGGCTGAAGGGGGAAAAATTTAAAAGGAACATTGGGGGGGATTCTTCACGCAGAGAGTGGTGGGAGTGTGGAATGAGCTGCCTGATGAAGTGGTGAATGCGGAGTCACTTTTGACATTTAAGAAAAACGACGACAGGTATATGGATGAGAGGGGTTTGGAGGGATATGGCCCAGGTGCAGTTCAGTGGGACTAGGCAGTAAAATGGTTCGGCACAGCCAAGAGGGGCCAAAAGGCCTTTTTCTGTGCTGTAATGTTCTATGGATCTATGATTCTAGTTTATATGAAGGGAAATCGTGCTTCACGAATTTGCTAGAGTTCATCGAGTAAATACCAAGCAGGTTGGACAAAGGAGAGGCAGTGGAAGTCATTTACTTGGATTTTCAGAAGGCGTTTGATATGTTGCCATACATGAGGCTGTTTAACAAGATAAAATCTGATGGCGTTACAGGAAAGTTACTGCTATGGATAGAGGAATGCCGACAGGCTAGAAGCAGGGAGATTTTCCCTCAGGGATCAGTATTGGGATCGCTACTTTTCAGATTGTTTGTCAGTGATTTAGATAATGGCGCTGATAGCTTCGTGGCAAAGTTTATGGATGATACGAAGATAGGTGGCGGGGTAGGTAGTGCTGAGGGAGCAATGTGATTACAGCAAGACGTAGACAAATTGGAAGAGTGGGCAAAATGTGGCAGACGGAATACAGTGTTGGGAAATGTATGATAATGTATTTTGGTACAAGGAACAATATTTCAGACTGTTATCTAAATGGGGAGAATGTTTAAACATCCAAGTTCGATGTGGCATCATGCTGGAACCAACATTGTGGGCCGAAGGGCCTATTACTGCGCTGTTCTGTGATCTATGCAGGACCTGTCTCAGCTGAAATCCTGAACCACCTGCTACCGAAATTCCTCGGTCTCTGCTCTCTTTTTCACCGCCCGAACTGTAATCTGCATGGTTTTCAAACTTGTATTTAAAGTCAAAGACCGGTAGCATCTTCCCTTTCTCTCCTTTCCACTGACGTTGTCTGACCTGTACTCACATCTACACTCCCGTCCTTCTACAGCTGTGCTGCAGAGGGCAGGCCAACATGCTGCATAACTGTGGCCGACTGGAAGCCTCTACAACGGGTAGTCAAAACTGCTCAACGCATCACCGGCACCCCCAGCCTACCTTCCATTAGGGACGTGTATAGAGAAAGGCTCCGGAAAAGGGACAGGAGCTTCAAGAAGGATCCCACCTATCCTGCCTGTGGGCTGTTTGCCCCTCTCCCATGAGGGAGGAAGCTACGTAGCATCCACAGCAGGACCACCAGACTCAAAATCAGTTACTTTCCTCAAGCAGTAAGACCGATCAACACCTCCAATGACTAAGCCAGCCCTCCACAACTAACAACCCCCACCCCACCACCAGCACGGTTTTAAAATTTACAGTCAGAACCACTTGAGGTCAGAGTGACTCCTGTATCGTATATATTTATATTTATTGTGTTTTCCATTGCGTGTGTCCGGCACGGGACAGTCGGGGGGACAATAAACTACCAGGGAAATACTCAGCTTCACAGCACAGTTAATATGGAAATGTGATAATCTGGTGTTTATGTAGACCAGGCCTCTCTGTCCAGTCAGGTGTCTGTTAATGAAATTTACTTTACTGTACCAGCATCCATTCATGAATTCAGTTAACGCAATAGCTTTGAGATAACTCTTGTGTGCTTAAATACTGAGTTCTGAGTTGAGGCATCTAACAGTTTGTCCACTGTCTGTTCCCATGGAAGATGTTCAACAGAAACACAAGGAGACTCTGCGGGCACAAACTGAAACACTGAGAGTGAACACGATCCTGATGAGGGAGAAGGTGAAGGTTTTCCAGCTGATTGATCGATACGCTGAGCTCACGGTCATTTCTACTGTTCGAGATCGGAGACTGGTGGAACATGAGCTGCTGGCAAGAGGCAGAGACCATGAAGAATTGAGAGAGAAACATCTCCACAGAAAGCTGAAAAAACTTCGGACTGATCAATTGTTCCAGAGCAGCTTTTCCCGAAGTAAATCCAAATCTGGAAGTTCAGCAGCAGTGGCCGGTGTCCCGGGGATCGGGAAAACAACAATGGTACAAAAGATTGCTTATGACTGGGCCACCGGGAAGATATACCAACAGTTCCAGTTTATCTTCAGTTTCAAATTCCGGGTTTTAAATTCCATTAATAACAGAATAAACCTAAGAGAACTGATTCTGGATCAGTATCCTTACTTTGGGAATTTCCTGAGAGAAATCTGGAAGAACCCAAAGGGATTTCTGTTCATATTCGATGGTTTGGATGAATTCAATGGCAAAATTGATTTTGCTGACAGTAGGACAGACACAGAACCTCACGACTCATGCACAGATCCTGAATTCAAGTGCAAGGTGTCTGACATTGTCTACAGTTTAATCCAGGGCAAACTGCTCCCAGGGTGTTCAGTGCTGGTGACTACCCGCCCCACGGCGTTACATTTACTGGAAATGGCGGAGATCGGTGTCTGGGCTGAAATCCTGGGATTGGTTGGTGAGGAACGGAAGGAATATTTCAACAGGCATTTTGAAGATCAGACAGTGGCGGCAGCTGTTTTCAAACATGTGAAGGAGAACGAAATCCTGTACACCATGAGCTACAACCCCTCCTACTGCTGGATCCTCGCTCTGGCACTGGGCCCTTTCTTTACACAAAGAGTCAGGGACCCACAGCGAGTTCCCAAGACCATCACCCAACTGTACTCATACTATATTTACAACATCCTGAAAAACCACGGCCGTGAGATTGAGAACCCCCGTGATGAGTTACTCAGGGTTGGTCAGATGGCCTTCAGAGGAGTGTCCGAGAAGAAGATTCTGTTTACTGATGGAGATTTGATCAACTACAATCTGCAGCCTTCCCAATTCCTGTCTGGGTTCCTGATGGAGCTTTTGGAGAGACAGGTTTCTGCCCGGAGCGTGGTATACACATTCCCACACCTCACCATCCAAGAGTTTATAGCTGCAGTCTCACAATTCCTGAATCCACATCCCGGGGATATCCTGAAATTCCTCACTAAAGCCCACAGCATGACAGATGGGCGATTTGAGGTATTTCTCCGTTTTGTTGCTGGTCTCTCCTCCCCAATGACAGCTCGGGGCCTGGAGGAGTTTCTGGGTCCATTTCCTCATGAAACAACCTGCCGGGTGATTGACTGGGTGAAGGAGGAGGTTAAACGCCAGAGTGGAAACACAAAGAGTGAAGCTGGTAAAAGGAGCCTCCTGAACACATTGCACTACCTGTTTGAGTCTCAGAATCGTGGACTGGCTCAGGCCGCACTGGAATCTGTGGAAACATTTTCATTCAATGGAATGACACTGAATCTGGTTGACTGTGCGGTGCT